>NW_004524592.1:12388160-12403877 GCF_000260255.1 Octodon degus
ATTGAGATACCATCTCACCCCAGAAAGAATGGCTAAGATAAAGAAATCACCCAACAACAAATGTTGGAGAGGCTGTGGGGAAAAAGGAACCCTTGTCCACTGCTGGTGGGAATGTAGAACGGTGCAACCATTATGGAAATCAGTGTGGAGTCTCCTTAGAAAAGTTGGACTGGAAATCCCCTTTAAACCAGCTATTCCTGTACTGAGAAGTTTCTCAGAGGATCTGAAAACATCATATCATAGTGATATATGTGTGCTTATGTTTATAGCAGCACAATTTGTGATAGAGAAATCTTGGAAACAACCAAGATGCCCATTACCTGAGGAATGATTGAAGATGTGGTATTTTTACACAAGGAGTATTATTCAGCTATTAAAAATGATAAACTCGAAGCCTTTATATTGAAGTGGATGCCACTTGAACATATACTCATAAGTGAAATAAACCAGACACACGTGTAAATATCATATATTTTCCCTAGTATAAGAACTCAAAAGAAGAAATACAAAAAGAAAAGATACAATACAAGTAAAAGGAAAGCAAGATCTGAAGGACTAACTAACCAAGAGAGGAAAAGGAGAAGAGCTAGGAAACATGACAATGTCAAGCCATACATTTATATGTAGAAGATGGGCAAGGCAATGATCCTGAGAATCTTCACAAGATTTTTGAATCTAGCAGTTAATTGGAAATATTCTCACCCTGACTAACTATATATACTGATACCTGTGAACGAAGCTACTGCAGTGCAGATGATAATTTGTAATAGTAGTTTCATGCTTGGAGTGCCTGTCATTCTGGCCTTCTGAATATGGGGTGCTTGTCATGACATGCCAGTTGCTGCTATGATGTCTCTCGGGTAGATGGTTGTTCAAAAAGTAGGGGATGTGAATGAAAGTAAGAGACAGGAAAAGGAATATTGTGGGACTGTCCTGCTTCAAGGTTGTATATGGTGAGATTTTTGGACTTATGTGTAAACATAAGAAGTATATAATTCTTTATGCCTATTTTTAAAATACATTCTGATTTTTAAATTTGTTTTTATCATATTCTGTGGGGACTTAAAGTTCAACATTCAATACTTGAGGAAAAATGTGTGTTCCATATTATGCTTAAGATGTTTGATATGCAGATAGATAATGAGGTTAAGCTTAACAGCCTAAGTTGTATGGTAATAACAATGAACTTGTCTTCTGGATGGTTAACTACCTAAGTTGATAGACCAAAATTTGAGAAAAAGGAGGGCTGCAAGGAAAGCCAACATTTTGGCCCTAGCCTTCTAAGGTCAATTAAGACTCAGGACATATGAGAACTTGTACTGTAATGTTGTGTAACTCAGTAGTGTCCTAATTTTTCTGATCAAGGAGATTATTGGGCCAAAGAGGACAGTGATCGATGATGTAGAGTGTACCTAAGGAGAGTCACATGGAGAGAAAAAATTCTCTCAGGCTTTCACAGTGAGCACATTGGCCAAGCAATGGCTGTGACTCATCCGCATGGCTGACACTGACAAAGGTTCTACAATCTGAGGTACAGGATCTCAGGATCATCCTGAGTGGATTTCACTGACCTTATCAGATCCAAAAGCTATAACTCTTGTTGCTTAGGTCCTGCTTTACCTTGGTCTTAAACATCCAGCAGAACAGTATGAAAACAAAATATAAGAAGTAAAGCCATGCTCTTATGTTGAGCTGTGAGGGACTCAGATCAACAATTTCTGACATTGCCAGTCAAGTGGAAGACCCAATACTATTATGGGCTACTGGATTCTTTTAGAATATTTTACACACCTATAATATTCAAATAACGGAGCTTAACAAAAAAGGGTATACAGATAAATGTCCATTTTGTATCTGCATGTTCAAATTGGTTAGGACAGATATATAGTTACATTCTCTTAATGAATAGAGTGATTTGTTCTAATGGTGTTTGTTAATAGGATATCATGTCTGCATCATGTACAGCAATTAACCACTAGGCAGAATGTATGCAATGTGTTAATTATTGAAACTGTCGTACCAATTTGATTTGAAACTGTCTCATTGCTATTTGTTTATCAATAAAATTATGGAAAGAAAAGATAATGAAATAGTCCCTGCTACACTTTATATAAAACCTGGGAATTTAGACTTTTATACTCAAATAGGCCATCTCCCAGAAATAGAAGTAAGTTTAAAACACCATTATAAACTCAGCATAATTTATTTTTTTTCACACATTTTTAGATACTATTTCCAGAAAAATAATCATGGAAGGATTCGGAGAGATGGCTCAGTGGAATAAGCGATTCCCTGGCAAGCGCAAGGGCCTGAGTTCAATCCCTGGTTCCGAAAAAAAAAAAAAAAAAAAAAAAAAAAAAAAAATTCATGGAAGTATTTCAGCAAATCATGGAAAGGCACAAATCGCACAAAAACAAAAATCACTTTAACAGGTTATTGAGTGACAATAGCCAATGATATTAATGAGTCTAGTTAATGATCAATTTGTAAAAATGATAAACTCGAATCATGCACAAACTAACAAGAAGCATGAGAATATTAACAAGTAAGTATATAGTGACATCCACGTGCAGGCATACTGAGACTATAGATAACAAAATTTAATTTAAAAGTACTATATGTATGTGTATGTGCATTTCTGGATATATACATATAGACATATGTGATAAACCATTAAGTGAAAATATTTATTTCAAATGACTTGAAGTCATAACACTTTTTTTTTTTTTGTATTTAGTACACTGTCTACAGGATCTCACTACACAGATCAGACTCATAGTGATTCTCCTGTTTCAGCCTCCCAAGATCTGTGACTATAGGAGCCCACTACCATGCCCAGTCTCAGTCAGACCAATGGGGATCAAACTCAATCCCTGCATCTGCCTAAGCAGGCACTTTAATCCGCTGTGCTATCTAGCCATAGCAAATCATAACACTTTCTGATGTATCTTTTTTTGCTTGTAGAGCTTATTTTAAAATTAAAAATTGCAATATAAATCAAGTGAACAATCATGTTGAAGCTAATAAAAATTAAGACTTCTACAGTTGAAAAGAAGCAGTTAGGGGGGTCTGCGAGATAGCTCATTGGACTAAAGCGCCTGCTGAGCCAAGCTTAGGGAAGTGCAGGGATTACAGTTCAATCCCTGGTACCACATGCTGTGCCAGCTCCACCCCACAGAGTCCTGTAGTAGTAGTGCACACCTGTAATCCCACACCTGGTCTGGCTGAAAATAGGAGAATCACTATGAGTTTGAACTGCATAGTGAGACCGTGTAACAACCAAATACATTTCAAAAAAAGAAGCAATTAGAAAAGTCAAACAAATTAAATTGTGAATGCTAAAACCAAATTATAGATATTGATTTGACCTTAAGGTTTTATGTACTTACTCAACATTTTATCCATGTACTCATATATTTCTAAATATAATCTGAAAATGACATACTCTCAGGAATATGTACATACATATGGCTAGACATAGTCTTCACTACCATTTTCCAGACTTAGGAAGCAAACTGGTGGGCAAGACAGTTATAAAGTGACATAAAGAAAATCTTGTTCTAGAAAGAAAAGACATGTGTTAATGTGCTATGTGAAGCACCTAGAAAGTAGTCTGAAGGGTCTCCCACTCAACAAAGTCAGTTCTGCCTCATGTTTTTTTTCCCCATAATTTTATTGATAAACAAATAGCAATGAGACAGTTTCAAATCAAATTGGTGGGACAGTTTCAATAATTCACACATTGCATACATTCTTCCTAGTGGTTAACTGCTGTACAAGATTCTGCCTCATGTATTATACTATGAAAAATCTATTCCAAAGTTCTTCAGTATGAAATGATAGAATAAAATCTATAATAAAATATTCAAATACATAGTTTTAAAACAAGAGGAAACTTCATCAATCCAGTACTAGTAAGAAATAAAATCAAACATCAGTAACCACAATAATTTTTTAAAGATTTGACTACCCTAAGCACAAACTATTAGATGACTTTTGAATATACCGCATCTATATGCCCTTTTTACAGGACATATGCCTATAGTTACAGCCCACTATAGAATGAAAACAAAGGGGCTGAAAAACACAAGAAAAAGTCTAACTAACCAAGCTGATGGTGGCAAATTTATCAGATAAAATAATTTCAGTTAAAAACATTATAAATAAAGAAATTTCTAACTACAATAAGATTTCACAAAAAGGTAACATTTATGAGCTGAAGACAACTCAGCCTACATAAAACAAAAGCATCACAAAATTTGAAGAATTTGGCATAATAATAGCAATACTAGGAAGTTTTAGTACATTTCTATCACAAATTGGTAGAGCAAACAAACAATAATGTATAAATGGGTTTATAGAGTATTTGTAAATAATGTCTAAGCTGGATGTAAGAGAAAACAGGTGAAAATTATATGTTCATTTTACAGCTGAATATTTATAAAAATTAATCATATACTAAATCAGAAAATATTACACATGTTCCAAAAAAAGCAGCATTATGTCTTTTTCCATGTGTGAATTATGTAATTAGCTGAGCAATAGGTCCAGAGTTATATATTGAGACTTTAAAACATCTTACTAAAGAATTCATAAGTAAAGAGAACATATAAACAGTAGAAATCAAGCATATAGGAATGAATGATGACCATATGTGCAACAAAACTTATGAGGGCATCTATAGAAGCTGTAGTCTCATTAGAAACAAACATGATTTAAGTGCATTTATTTAAAACAGAGGCTGAGGTTGTAGTTCAATAGTGGAGTGCTTGTCTAACAGGCAAAGGGGCTTGTTTTGATTTCTACCACCAAACCACATAAGAAAAAAAATAAAAACAAATAACAAAACCATTGAAAATAAGTGAGTTAAATATAACAAGCTACAAAAAGAGAAAAAAAAAACCCAAAAAACACACAGAATTAGGAATAAATAACATCAGTGCATAACTTAATAAAATAGAAAAGAACAAATGGAGAAAGCATCACTGAAATAAAAAGGTGTTTCTTTGAAGACAATTGTTAAAACTAATAATTTAGGCAGAAACTAAGATTGATCAAGGAGAAAGCTGATAAATATACACCAGTTAATACTCCTGGGATAGGGAGAAAACGGACCTATTCATAAAGTAGAGATGATTTTCAAATCTCATGCCTATACCAGTAAATTTGAACAGCTAGTATAGATAAGTAAAGGACATTTTAGAAATCAGCAACATACCAAAATTTACTCATACAAATCTTAACAAAATGTAAAAATTCACACAGAGAAACTCTGGTGACTGTAGAGGGTGTTGGGTCCACTCCATCTTGCTTCTCTTCTGTAGGAGCCCAGTTTGCTAAGGTGAGCAACACCCTTCCACCTGTCTACTGCGGGAGGGTCACAGAGTGAGCTACAAGCCATTTCCAACTTATTTCAGTGTAGTTTTGCTACTTGAAAGAGATAAAAAGAAAGTGAAAATAAAAGTTATTTAAATGAGGTATTTGCAAAACTCAAAGAAAATGCTGGTAAATGAAAAACAGTCACAATTCCTTTCTTCACTATGAATTCACAAGGGATTTGACTGATGATTTTCCAACATGCTAAACTGATTTTTTAAATTTTTTATATTTTTTACAGTTTCAAAACTGATTAATAGGAGAGTTTCAATAATTAATACATTGCATATTGTTGTCTTCATAGTGTTTATTTATAGTACAAGATGCAGACATGATATCCTGTCCAAAAACTACTAGTGCAAATCTTTTTTCTCATTGAATGAAGAGAAAGTAGCTGTATATCTATCTTAACTATTCTGCATATACAGATATAAAATCATCCTTCCTTTGTATCCCCCTTTTTTGTTTAGTCCTGTCAGAGATGGGTTTTCTGATCAAGGAGATTATGGGGCCTCAGAAAAGTGATTGACGATGTAGAGTGTTCTTAGGGAGAGGCACCTGGAGAGAAAACATTCTCTCAGGCTTTCAGGGAACAAATTGGTCAAGCAATGGCCGTGACTCACCCACATGGCTGATACTGACAAAGGATCTACAAAGTGCGGTACAGGGTTTCAGGGTAAATTCTGAGGGGATTTGACTGATCTTGTCAGATACAAAAGTTACATTTCTTGTTATATAGGTCTTGCTTTATCTTGGTCTTAACCATCCAGCAGAAAAGTATAAAAGGGAGGTATAAAAAGTAAAACCATATTAATAGGCTGAGTTGATCAAAGGCTCAAGTCAACAACTTCTGACATTGCTAAACTGATTTTTATGACTACCAGTAAGAATGTCGAGTAGTCACATTTCAATTATACCATGTTTCTTATTTTACAGATGAAGAAACTGCACCTGATATTTAAATAGCTTTTCAAGGGCCACACAGTTCTGACCTTAATGTTAGATCAGAAAAGTTTAACCAAGTTAGAGCCTGCTCCTGCTGACACTCACCATTCTTGACTTAAGACAGAAGTAATGAGAACTATCTGCAGTTTAGAGCTCTCTGCTTTACTGGCTTCCTCAGTAGTCCTCTGTGACTGTCAGAGTGCTGGAAACCTTCAGGAATAAAGGGACCCAACTTAACTGCTCTTGCAAAAACAATCTCTTCACACTTGATGCTAACCATGCTGCCTAGTGCAAGACTTCTGCCAGGGGAAGAAACGTTCAGGGAATAGGTTGCACTGTTCCAATATAATCAGACTAAGATTAGTGCCTCAGCCAAACTGAGAACAGAAAAACTATGCACACAATTTTGGGGAGAGACTATCTGTTCTTATATTTGGTCAATGTCAGTTAGTTACTTGAGACATGTTAACTTCTCCAGAACTAATGGAGTCTGTGACCTAAATTATTGCATCTGTGGCTTATCTAAAATGTAACTGCTAGCTATCTCGGTGGTCTAGGTGCCTGCCTGGCAAGTGTAAGGAACTGGATTTGATCCCTGGTACCACATGCTACACTGGCTCTGAAACTGGGCATGGTGGTGTATACCTGTAATCCCAGCACTGGAGAGGCTGAGAGTCTGAGCAGCATGGCAAGATCTTGTACCAAATAAAAGAATAAATAAAATATTTTTAAAAATTAAGAACAAAAATAAAATATAACTGCTTTTTCAAAGGAGCTGGTTTGTCTTTTTGTTGTTGTTGTTGTTAAATTGTCCGCATTTTCAATGTAGCTGATGATGGCGTGATGTACTAATGGGGAATGAGTAAAAGACATACATATATATCATTTTAAGGTATCATTATTGTCATGTAAAATAATACTATTGAAAAAAAAGTCCTTTGTGCTGCATCCCCTCTTTCCTTTTCAACAGTGTTTTTTTCCTTTTTGTTTTTAACTACTTCACAAGGTCTGCAGAAAGTTACAGTTAATTTATTTTTCACAACTCCAGAGTGTTTATTAATTTATCAAATATAGAGTGATATTTTTACTTTTCCTGCATCATCTTTGAATAAATTTATGAAGATGATGCTTTAAAGGGTTTTTGCCTTCTCTGCACAATGCTAAAACAGCTCGAACTGGCTCCTGGCACCAATGCAGCTCACCTCCATGGCCCAGGTCCAGCCACTCTTGATAACCTAATATCAAACCATGCTCTTAATGCACTGGGTATTTTGTAGGGAATGTGAAGATGTGGATGTTACAGGCACTACTTCTCAAAGACTCTGATTGAACAGACTGGGCTGTGGTTCAGTAATTGGCATTTTTGCAAACTCCTCAGGAAGTTTCTGAAGCAAGTGGTCTTTTGATGATTCTCTGAGAAGCAGTGTACTGAATATTCTACTTTGGGCAGAAAGACTTTGCTCTCTCACAGGTCTTATACATCCTTGTCTCAATGAATATCTTTATTGAACTCTATGTGATAACCCTTCGCTGAAGGTCCATATCAGATTTTTTCTTCTCCTTGAAGCTCCCTGGCCACCATGCTCTTTGAGCACGTCTCTGAGTTCACAGCTTTCATTACCATTTTCGATGATTGTTCCCTGGCTTTGTTTCAGAATACATTGCCTATGGGAATGTCTGTCCAGTCCTTCCCCTGCTGAGAACTGCTCTTCTTCCACTGGAGCCATATATCAAATATCTACGGACTACTTCTCTCATCCCCACTGCCACAGGTGATTTCAAATGGCATGGCTTGGATAAAGTGGGCAATGTGGGCCAGCCACACTTCTTCCTCAGAGCCTACGACAATAATTACCTTTTTTTAGAGAAGAAGACCAGAGTTGCCAGCAGCTATTCTTGCTGCTCCTCTGCTGCAGTCTGGTCTGCAGATAAACAAGATAAAATCTGTGGAACAGCAAAGCAGAGGCAATAATCTGTCTCTCTGAGTTCAGTTCTTTTGGGAGCCTAGTTACTTATTTCATTTTCCAAAATATGGATTTAAATATTCTCTTTTTATAAATTATAATGTCTCTTAGTATATTCTTTGAGTAAAGAGTGATTATATTCATCACGGGGAGTTAGCATATGTACACACCACATCTTAATTCTTCTCTCCTTCCTTCAATATTCTTCTATGGGATTATATGAACCAGCATTTTGTTTTATTTTAATTTATTTATTTATTTACTTACTTATTTATTTATTTTGGTGGAACCAGGGATTGAACTCAGGTCCTTGTGCTTGCCAGGGAAGCACTTATTCTACTGAGCCATCTCCCTGGACCCGGATGAACCAGCATTTTAACCCCCCTCCCCAAATAAAGCCATTTATTTTTATTGAGCTCCTGTAGATTGCACTTCTGCCACTTGAAATTAAAAAAGCTCGTAGGGCCATGCAGATAGCCCAGCAGACTAAGTGCCTGCTTAGGCAAATGCTATGACCCAGGTTCAATAACTGGCACCACATGCTGCACTGGCCCCACCCCATGAGCAAATGAGCCAGCCACTGAGACTAGGCATAGTGGCACAAGCCTATAATCCCAGTGTTGGGAAGGCTGAAAACAGGAGGATCACTATGAGTCTGGGCTGTGTAGTAAGTCCTGTACCAAATACATAAAAAATGATTTAAAAAAAAAAGAGCTCTTAAATTGCCATTAGCTAACCCAGTGTGTTTTCTTCAATGTGATTTTAAGTCCCATAAAGGTTGTTTTCACTGCTTTGCCTGTACTTTCCTTTTCAACCAATAGCAAAATAGTTTTTATATTACTTCCTTCCATTGAATTCATTCATATATAGCCATTAATTAATTAGCCAGGCATGGTGGTTCATGCTTGTAATACTAGAATTCAGAGACTGAGAGAGAATGATCAATAGTTTGAGGCTGGCCTCAGGTATATCATGAGACCTTATCTCAAACAAAAACAGGATCATCAATGATTTATCACAACTTGGTAACAATTGTTTTTATTTGAAAACACCTCATCTTTGCTTATAATGTGATTTTAAATTTTATAAGTCAGTTGGTATATTCATCTGCCTGTCTACCTAAACATGAAACAGGAATTATTCTGTGTATCCCTTATATGTTATACCCACTCTCCAAGAGGTGAAAACAAACAATTTGCAGCTGCAACTTATACCTTTATGATTAAGCAATTTGACCTTGTTTGTCGTCCACAAGCCTCATACATATGGAAGTAACTGGTCCTCACTTCACAGGGTTGGTATCAAGACTAGATTGAATAATATACTTAAAGCACGTAGAGCAAGGACAGCCTCCAAGAAAGTACAGATGTGAATATTTTCTAATTATTAATCAGTCTCCCAGTTTTCAAGGACAAAGGAATCTTGCTGCAATTTAGATCATTTAGCACCTCTTCCCTGAACTGTAGCAAACTTTCAAGTATTTTCCCTATTTATATCCACTGGACCTTGCAAAGTTGAAGCAGGAGCCTTTTCTTTAAAACCCTTGAATAGTGTTGCATCCATTGTGAAAATCAAACTCCTATATGTGATATATATGATCAGTGCTTTGCTTCCTCTTCTCTAGTATTCCCCTAGCAAAACCAGACTATTTATAATTCATTGGGGAAAATTCTGCTATGTCTCATATTTCTGTTGTGAGTTTTGTAAACTTCTGGCTAAAATTTCTGCTTTTTATCATATTTGGCCTGGTTGCTCCTATGCACTTTTTCAGACAATATTTCTGAAGAACTTTCACCTCCAGAGATTTCAAATTTACCTTCTTGTTTTCTATAGATCTTCCTTGATCACAGGGAAGCCATTGTACCTGGTGTACAACACTGTAATTTCCATCTATATCTCCATTCTCCTCAGTGGATGAGGGAGAGAGATCCATAAACAAGAGCTCCATGGGTCAGACCTATATCTCCATCTTTCAATTGCAGCACAAATATGGCATTTGGAACAAAGTTAAGATCCAATAACTTCATTAAAGTAACAAAGTTCCACTGAATGGAACATATTTTCTCAAATTCTCTTAGTTCATATCTTCATATGAAGAGTATTAAAAACACAGGAAAAGTCATACTTTGACTTTAAATGGTCACTTTTGTATATTTTGCCATTATTATCCAGAATTATAGAATTACTAATCATTAAGGGGAAAACATTAAAATGTTGCTGGACAAACATGATTCCATTCCCATTCTCACTTTTTTTAAAATGAAAGAATCTGGAAAATGTCTCAGAAGGACAGAGTTTGAACTATATTAAGAATTCAGAAATCACAATACTCTTGTTATTGTGTTTGCTGTTTTATTCTATTATATATTATACATAGAAAGTTAAAATACAAATAAATTTTATGCTGTATGGATGTAAAGATCATTTGTTTTTTAAGGTGAATTATGTATTACCTTTCAAAGGCTTTATTTAAATATTACCTTTAAAATGTTGTGAGATAGTACAGTGCTCTAAGCGCTTGCTTAGCAAGCACCAGGATCTGGGTTCAAGCCCCAGTACCACGTGCCCATGCTGAGCTGGCCACCAAAACCAGGAATGGTGGTACCTGCCTGTAATCCCATACTGGGGAGGCCAAGATAGGGGATCACTATGAGTCTGAGCTGCATCATAGTCTGAGCTGTGAGACCCTGTACCAAATAAATAAATAAATAAAAGCTGTTTTAAAGAAAATTGAATTGTCTTACCTAAAAACTGTCAGTGTGTTTGAATCTGATGATTGATTCATTTTTTTCCTTTTTTATCTATTGCTTCTTTAACTGTCATTCATAAGTCCAGTGAGCCAAACAGTTATTAATACTAGTCACATGCTAACTTGAGCTATGAAAATAAAAGTAATACAGCAGTACTGTTCCACTCTAGGAGGAACGAAGGAGTCACATGAACCAACGTAAAACATGCATGTTCCCATGTGCATGATAGAAGTCTGAATCGCCCACATTTGAATGGGGCAGGGGCAGGAACAGAAGAAGTACAGAGATAGAGTTGGAGCCATCTGTGAAGAGCATGCATGCCCAAGTCAGGGAACAACTGTGTGAGAGGAGGGCACTGATACT
The DNA here is from genome assembly GCF_000260255.1 of Octodon degus. Classification (NCBI taxonomy): domain Eukaryota; kingdom Metazoa; phylum Chordata; class Mammalia; order Rodentia; family Octodontidae; genus Octodon; species Octodon degus. Next base: position 12,399,559 of record NW_004524592.1, read on the forward strand.
GCATTCTTTATATGACTCAAATCAGTCACCAGACACTCTGGGAATGTATGAAATACTGCTTCTCAAAATTGCATATTTTCGGGGCCAGGGAGATAGCTCAGTAGAATAAGTGCTTCCCTGGCAAGTGCAAAGGCCTGAGTTCAATCCCCAGTTCTACAAAACAAACAAACAAACAAACAACAACAAACAAAAACTGCATATTTTCACCACAATTTCAGCAAATATAGTATACATTACTTTTCAAAATATTACTTAAAAGGTGTCACTTTTCTAGCTGGGAGGAAGATTTCTGAAAGAAAAATTGAAAAGCTGATGGTATCATTATAATAAATGAGAAGACAAGGGAAGAAGGTGACCTCTGGACAAAGGAAGCAGGGTGAGCAAATCGGGGAAGTATAAGGGAGCAAAGTGCTTCCAGAATGCTTCAGGGGATGACAAAGAGTGTGTCCAAACCATCTGAAATCACCCTGTGGCTTAATAATCTCAGCTTTCCTTTTTCAAAATTGTCAACTTACACAAAACATTTGCAAGGAAAAGAACCATTTCAAATCAAAAAAGAAGGGAAGAAGGGAGAGAAAGGGCCAGTATGGGGTCAGGAACATGATAAAATATATGATCTACAATACTACACTTGATCTTGGCCAAAAGGCCGAGAAGTGATACATGATCTACGTTAAACTCCACAAAATATGTGAAATTGAGGTGGTGACAAGGCTGAGTTGGGGAAATGACTAAAGTATGATACATGCAGGTGTAATCTGTGAGAATGAAACCTCTTCATCTGTATAGTCAGAATGCACTAATAAAACATATGATAAATAGAACAACAGTATGAAAAAAAGATCAAGAAGAAAAGACAATGATAAGAAAAGGAAAGAAAGAAAGGTAGAAAAAGATGGGCAACAATGAAAAGAACAGAAGCCATGCTAGATCCACTGACTTTTTCCAATACTGCCTTAAGACCTGATCTCAGAGTGGTATATTTTTATTTTCAAATGAATACAATGCACAAAGAGCTCTACAAGCAAAAGACACTGGACATGCATTTAATGCTTAAATTTGGAATCAATATTTTCCTGTGTGTTTAGTGCCTCCCTTAAGTTAAAACTAAACCAGATAAAATTCAGTTTTTAAAGATCACTCTCAGAATTATGTCTACTGCCTATTCTAGTATACTGCCCTTTCCTCCATGTGTGCTACAAATCCAATGCAATTATTTATTTAAAACATACCCACAGTGCTTACTATGGATACAAAAAAATTTTTACAAATAGACATTCATTTATTTTTCAAGACAACCTTTGAAGTAAGCACTATCATCATTTTGAACATGAAAAGTAAGATTAAAAGGAGTGAAATACTGGATAAAAATCGACCAGCTTTTGAGTGGAAGGACTAGGTTTGAACCAGGCCATCTAACATATATACTCTTTTTTTTCTTTAACACACATACTCTTAACTACTCAATCTTGCTGCCTTTCTCAGTTCTCGGCTCACACTACTGCTTTACTACCTTGGGAAACAATAACCTTAGGTAACTATGAGCATGCAAATAGAGAATGAATCTCCCAGCTGAATTTCCCTGGTCATTTATTATGGTCAGTTTTTCCTCTATCCCGCCCATCTAGTATAGGCCTTCCAGAAAGACCTGCTGGCTATCTGTTTCTCTGCTATGTTGCCATGTTCCCAGAAAAGAACCTTTCTCACCAACAACATATGGGGCATACTAAGGCAATAGATCCTAACAGTGATGTCTGATGCACAATTCCATGAAACCAAGCTCCAATTTCAAAAATTCCTTTAGTTTTACAACTCAAACAATGTCTTTCTAGTTCCCAGGATAGAACCAGGAATGGTTTCTCCATAGATGACCACAATGGTAATATATTTTGTTTCCTGGATTCATATTTTGACGTTAAGAAGTTAAAATTAAAAGCTATGGCTATCTCTAGCTTTTGTATGCTTGCATGTTAATTTAAATCATTTCCCATTAATTATATTTAACACACCTTAGAAATTTAGCAATTATAAAGGACCTTCAATTATCAACATTCATTATCACTATTATTAACATATATTAAATACCCACAGTCTACTAAATGCTGTACTCAAGATAAAATGCATTAACCTTGCAAACCCACTGTGACCAAGATAGAAGACAATCTTCTTTCAGAGGGAGAACAAAATTATACTTGCCTAACATGACAAAGAGCCAATGGATGAATTAGGATAAAAGTTATCTTAACCACTAGACAAATAGATAGAGTCAGTATACAGATATGCTGCTTTAGGTACATCTGAATCTATTTTTTTCCATGAAAGTATGGGGAAATAAATGAGAATGTCTGCATCAAATTCTATTGTGGTAGCAAGATTTCCTCCATTGTAGAAGTATCTGAATTGTTTAAGCAATCACTGAGACAACTCTGCAATGTAAGCTTTGGTCTCAAGTGCACAATGCCATTTTTGATGGAAAAGTATAGTATAATGTATAATGATGAGGTAAATCTGTTTTTGAGATCAGGATCATAAACAGGTTGTGGGGGAAGTTTCCAAGGTTGCCCACCCATTTAAATGATGCCAATCCTGAAGAATACCGTCATTCCAAGGCTAATGTTTGATCTGAATGGTGCAAAGAGCCTATATAGTAGACACATTATATTAAGACACATTTGAGGTTAAATCTCCATACTTCTACTTATAAGGTATATATTTTAAAGAAAATGAGTTAATTTGTCTGAGCCTGAGCATCTTTACATCTTCATCTGTAAGCAAAGGTACTACAGCTGCACCTGCAAATTCTTAGAAAATGAAGTAACATAGTTGAGAATGCAGATATTCCCCAAATTATAGTGGTTCAGATTAGGACTTATCTACTATAGTGGTGCAAAGGAAATAGTTCAACAGCAACCTCTTAATTTTGGTCTTTTCCTAGGTTTAGTATGATAGTGTCTTGAGATGAAGGGTGGTGCAGCATGCTTCATCCCTGTCATGCAAGGAATCATGAGGAGGGGAAAAATAAGGCTTACAGTACACTGTGTTTCCAGTACCTTATGGATACATATATTCAATATAGTACATGAGATATTCCTATGAAGCTTAAAACATTCAAAATCTTTTCCTTAACTTTGAAAAACATATAGCTTGTTATTATTATCTATAGTCATTCTAATATTCAAAAGGGTGCCAGTATTATTTAATCATGTCTAACTAACTATATAGCAGTGTTAATTTATCAACCTTTTCCTAGCTGCACCTCCTTTTGCTATCTTCTGCTTGGAAAACCACCCTTACACTCTCAACTTCAATGAGATCCATTTCTTTTATTTCCTTATTAGTGAGATCAATAAGATTTGTTTGCTTATACCTAGCTCATTTGACTGAACATAAGAACCTCCATGTGTATCTATGTTGTAACAAATGAAAGGATTTCATCCTTTTCATGGCTGGACAATATTCCATTGTATATATGAGCCATACTTTCTTTATCCAATCAGCAGTTTAGTGACATTTAGGCTGTTGCCATTTCTTAGTTCTTATGAGTAACACTGCAATAAACATGAATACAAATGTCGCACCATACTGATTTCATTTCCTTTGTATATTACTGGATCATACAATAGTTTTATTTTTATTTTTTTGAGGAATCACATTACTGTTTTCCATAATGACTGTACCAATTTTCATTTCTACCAACAATGGGGAATTCTTCCTTTCATCTTCATATCATCCTGGCACTTGTATCTTTCTGATAACAGTCACTGAAACTGGAGTGAGGTGAACTCATTGTGGCTTTGGTTTGTACTTCTGTACACATTAGTTATGTCAAATGTAACTACTGCTTTCATACATCTTTGGTCATCTGCATATCTTGTGAGAAATTCTGTTTGGATCTATTGCTAATTTTTCAACCAATTTGGTTTGTTTTTTCACTATTGACTTATATTCCTTTATATTCTTAACAGCAACCCCTTATCTGACATAAAATTTGCTATTATTTTCCCCTACTATAACTTATCTCTTCACTCTGTTGGTTGAGTTCTTTGCTGTGCAGAAGTTTTTTCAGTCTGATGTTATTCCTTTGTCTAGTGTTGCCTTTGTGGCCTATGGGTTGGCTATTCCAATGTTCTAAACATTTTTATGATTTATTTTAGAAGTTTTGGGGCTGGGGAGATAACTCAGAGGCCGGGGAGATAACTCAGTAAAATAAGCCCTTGCCTAGCAAGCACAAGGGCCTGAATTTAATCCCTAGTTCTGCCAGAAAGAAAGAAAGACAAAAAGAAAGAAAGAAAGAAAGAAAGAAAGAAAGAAAGAAAGAA
>NW_004524592.1:12403977-12432327 GCF_000260255.1 Octodon degus
GTACACTGGGTTGCTGCCATCCAAGACATACTTCTGACCCTAAGTCTCCAATAAACTATACTTTGTGCAATACTAGATCTGTCTGTTTGTTTGGTCTCCTGGCCAGTTCTATACTGGCCTTGGCTTTCGCTGAAACAAATCCATTTTAACTGATCTGCATATAAGGTTTGAAAGATATTTATTTATTTATTTATTTATTTATTTATTTAAGATTAGTCTTGCTATGTAGTTCAGTTTGGGATTGAACTCACTATGTATTACAAGCTGGCCTCAAATCCAGAGAAGTTCTCCTGCCTCAGCCTCCCAAGTGCTAAAATTATAGGGGGGGGATCCAGCTTGTTCACACTATCTCCATGTTGGTCACCACCATTCTGATCACCAGGTAATCCTAGCACACATCTGAAACCTTATAGACTGACGTTGATAAGACAGGAAATGAAGCCCAGCCATTGATATTGCTGTAGGTAGCTAAGTTAGATAGAAATATTACAAGTAGTCAGATAGGGATAGGCCCTCCAAAGAGCTGGTATGGAAGACAAGATACCTTGTAAATGTAAGAGAGACAGGTACTTCTTCTGTGAGCCATACCACAAGATAAAAGATAAAAGAAATGGGGCCATATACCTCCCTAGGGATGGAAATCAGGGATTGATATTCTAAATAGGTATCAATCACCTTGAAAAAATCAGGAAGAGCTACTAATCCACACCCCTACAGGAAAGGTCCTTGTTGTCTTCATGCCTACCTCCTACATGACTGGCTTCCTGAGTTGATCTCTATTTAATCACTTTTATCTGAACGATATTGCTTGTAATCTTACTGGTTGACCTCATACCTACCTTGTGATTTCCCGTGTTTCCCAACTTCCTCATTTTATAGTTTTGGTCTATAAAAATTTCTGGAAAAGGCAGGGTCCTTGGTAATCCACGAGGGTCTCAGTTGGTCTGGTCTCTCTCTCTGTCCTCTGTCTGTCTATCTCTGTCTCTGTCTGTCTCTCTCTGTGCAGAGCGTGCATGTATATATGCTTTCTCTCTCAATCAACACATTCTACTCTTAACCTGCATTACTCCTGTAGTGGTTCATACATTATGTCAACTTGACTAGATGACTCCTTGTGGTTCCTGGCCAGTGTGTGTGTGTGGGCTCACCTGGGGCATAAATGGTTCTGCCCTAGGACACAACAGACCTGCCCTGGGGCATGGATTGGTTCTTCCCTGGAGTGGGACCTGGGCCCCATCCAGGAGTGTGACTGGTTCCATCCTAGCGTGCAATGGGTCTGCCCTGGGGCAAGGATTGGTTCCTCCCTAGGGCTCAACGTGCTCCCCTAAAGAGTGACTCAGCTCGAATAGACCATATAAAGGGGTTGAGGAAGGAGCTGATGTTCCACTTCCTCAGAGGAACTTCAGTCTTCACATTTAGCTTGGACTCTATCACCTGGCTTGCAACGCAGACTCTTCGACCTCTGGCTTGGATCCTTCAGCGTCCATTGCAGACTCTTCAGTCTTCCTTCACAGACTCTTCAGTCTTCTGTTGCAGGCCCACTGACTGATGGATACAGACTTGAATGGAGCACTGCAGTGAGCTTTGGATCTTGGTACTGAATTCTTTAGTGTGGGGTGTGCAGACGCCCTCTGCATGCTCCCTCATCTGACTCTGCAGCTGACTATTGTAAGCCAAACTTGTAATTCCTTATACATTGTATATCTTGTGTTAATATCTGTCCCTTATATTCTATCTGTTCCTTGACTAATACACATCCTAAAATTCATTCTTTGATTTTAGAGAATATAAACTCAGCCCAGATAACTAGTAGGTTAGGAATTTCTTTCAATACCAGACTTTTTAAAGTGAACTTTAAAAACAGTCATAGTAGTTTTTAAGAAATGCCCTTCTTGCTGCCATGGAGTGTTGAGGGTACACTGGGTTGCTGCCATCCAAGACATACTTCTGACCCTAAGTCTCCAATAAACTATACTTTGTGCAATACTAGATCTGTCTGTTTGTTTGGTCTCCTGGCCAGTTCTATACTGGCCTTGGCTTTCGCTGAAACAAATCCATTTTAACTGATCTGCATATATGGTAAGAAATAGAATAAAGATTCATTCTTCTACATATGTGTATCCAGTTTTCCAAAAACCATTTATCAAAACACTGCTATGATTTGTGTCTAGTTGTTCCTCAAAGCCTCATGTAAGTCATGGGGAGACTGGGATGGAGGAACAACCAGTGGCTTGAGGGGCATAGCCAGAGGACCAGGGCAGTGCTTGAGAGGTGGGGCCAGAGAGGTACAAACCATTAAACCGGCAGCATGCGTTCTGCCCTCGCCCCCCACAAAGCCAGTGGTCTCCCTTGGAGGTGTGGCAAGGGTCACCCTGGACAGGGTGGTGCCCCAGCCTCTCCTCCAGACCCTGTAGCATGGAACAGCGGTGTCTGTGACTGAGGCTACCTGCGCTTAAGGCTCTGAGGTCTTGCTACATAATTCAGACTGTTTTAAACTATGAAACCTCCAGTAACTGTAAGCTAAATAAACCTTTCTTTCTTTCATTCTGAGTGTTAGGTTTTTGTCCCAGCAACAAGAGAAGAGTAACTAAGACACTATCCTTTCTCCATTGTATACTCTCAGTACCTTTGGTAAAGATCACCTGACTATGAATGTATGATTTAATTCTAGGATCTGAAATAGCTGCATTCTCCTAATGCAATGAATAGAGAGATTTCCTCTAATAGTGTTTGTGGACAGGATATCATGTCTGCATCTTGTACAATGAATAACCACTAAGACAACAATATGCAATGTATTAATTATTGAAACTGTGCTAGTAATCGGTTTTGAAAGTGTCTCATTGCTATTTGTTCTCAATATAATTAACTAAAAACCTAAAAAAGAATGAAATGAGACTGAGAAAAAAAAAAAAAAAAACACTATCAAGTTATAGGCTGAGGAGTTAGCTCAGTGGTCTAAGTGCCTGCCTGGTGAATGCAAAGATCCAGGTTGGATCCCTGGTACCACATCCCATGCCAGCCCCAAAACCCCAGATGTGCTGAGCTGGCCACACCTGTAATCTCAGCACTTGAGAAGTTGAGACAGGAGGATCGCTACAATTCCAAGCTCTGTAGTGAGACACTGTGTAAATAAATAAATAAATAAATAAATAAATAAATAAATAAATTTCTTAAAAAACTATCAAGTTATGTCTCTCAAAAGATACTATAGGGCTGGCCAAATAGCTCAGGAGATTAAAGTGCCTGATTAGGCAGATGCAGGAGTGGGGTTTGATCCCCAGGCCTGCTTTGTCAGTCCTGCCCCATGAGTGTGCTGAGAAGGGGATTGAGACTGGGCGCGGTGGTGCACAACTGTAATCCCAGCACTTGGGAGGTTGTAAACAGGTGGATCACTACGAGTCCAATCTATGTAGTGAGACCCTGAACACCTTGTAGACCCTTCCCTAAATACAGAAAAATAAATAAATAAATAAATAAATAAATAAATAAATAAAAATTCTAGGATCTGTATTGTGTCTCAGTAGTCTATGTGTCAGGTTTTATAGCAAGACCATGTTGCTTGGATTACAATAGCTTTGTTGTTTATTTTGAAATCAGTGTGCTACATCTTGTTATGTCCTTTTTTCTCAAGATTGTACGACCTGTTAGGGTTTTTGTTGGGAGGTGGTTCATAGAAATTTTAGGATTATTTTTCTTAGTTCTTTGAAGAATATTACTAATATTTATACAAGTGTTATAAGAAAACACAAAATCTTTATATTGGATTTGACAATAATTTTGTAAGATGTAATATAAAAATTACACATAACAGACAAATAGACAAATTTGGCTTCATAAAAGTTAATGTTTTCAGTATCAAAGTGCATAATTGTCAGAGCGAAAACTGATGTGTAAAAATGGACAAAATATTTGCAAATCATATATCTGATCGCAGATTAACATTGAGCATTGTAGAAAACTCCTAAATTTCAATGATAAAAGACCAAATAATCACCGAGCATGTGCTGCATGTCCAAAATCCCACAATTATGAGTAGCTGGTGCTGGTAAGGATATTGGTAAGAATGTAGAGGAAAGTATAACCCTTGTGCACTTGGGGTGGAATGGAAGATAGAAAACAATTCAATTATTCCTCAAATTATGAAATAGAATAATCATATGACCCTGACCTGCTTCTCTGCTGGAGGATCACAAGTTCAAGTCCACCATTGGCAACTTAACAAATTGGTGAAATCCTATCTCAAAGTGAAAGTAAAGAAAAGGTTAGGAATGCAGTTCAGCACAAAGGCCCTTGAGTCCAATACCCTGCACTGAAAAAAATATATATTTAGGTATATATGCAGAATAGTTTGGATAACTGTATTGTTTATTTCTGCTGGCCTTTTGAAAGGAGCAATTAATGCTTAATTTTTTTTTCTATTCTGATTTTCCTTTGTTGCATTTCTTATAACTTCTCTGTTATTGTTTTGTTTTTCTTTAAATAAACTTTGCATTTGTTTAGTGAAATCTTATATCATCTCTAATGCTGTTTTTAATCACTTTTTTGCATTCCTTTTTAAAATTTTGCATTCTTTTAAAAAATAAAATAAAATAGACAAAGATACATAATAAATCTTTTTCCAAAAAAGATATACAAATGGCCATTAAGTACTTTAAAACGTATTCAACATCACTAACCTTTAGGGAAATGTAAATCAAAATCACAATGAAATATCACATTATAGATACTAGGATTGTTCTTTAAAAAATTGAAGAGTAAAATATGTTAGTAAGAGTACAGAGAAAGTATAAAATCTGTACACATGGGGGTAGAATGGGAAATAGAAAACAATTCAATTAGTCCTCAGAATTATGAAATAGAATAATCATATGATCCTGACCTTCCACTTCTGTGCTTATACCTAAACTGAAAATAGGAGCTTGAAGAGATATTTATAAAACTATATTCATAACAGCATTGTTCACAACAGGTAAAATGTAGAAACAACTAAGAATCCATCAACAGAAGGAAGGGTAATCAAAATATGATGTATATGTATAAGATAATATTATTCAGTTTTAACAAAGAAGGAAATTTTGATAGCTGCTGCAGTATGAAGCATAGAAAATGTTCAGTAATTTCAAACTAGAAATATATAAATAAATATAAAATCTATGAGATTCACATTATGTAATATTTTTATTTTTAAGTCAAAATGAATCCTCTCAAAAAACCTGCACATTCAGCATCCAAAACCCAGTATCTAAAATGCTCCAAATGTGTAAACATTTTGAACACCGATGTAAGTCCACAAGTGGAAAATTCCTGACCTCAGGTGATGGGCTAGAGTCAAACTACAGACCTATTAAAAACAATGCAGAAAATAGCCTTCAGGCTGTGCAAGAATTACATAAATTTGACAGCTAAGCTTGGATCCCTTCTCTAAGGTACTTCATTATAAATATGTAAATAGTGCAAAATTTGCAAAGTCCAAAGTGTTTCTGGCCCAAAGCATTCTGGATAAGGGATCTACCTGGAAAGCTCATAAACCTTTAACAATTCTCTATTTTGTTAGACTATACAAACACAATTTTGACTAGAATGATGTGCATGCTTTTGAATATATTCTAGAAATGTGGTATCACACTATTCCAATATCAGATGCTTTGAGGTTTAACAGCTTATCTTTGGAACTTCAAATAGAAGCACTAAATATTAATTATTTTATTTAAAAATTAAAATTAAGGTTTGGGTAATTGACAGTGATTGGAATTAAATACAAAACAAAAGAAGATCATGATTTCTGCAAGCAAATCAATGAATTCTGATTTCTAAAGCATTATCTACCTTTTCCTTTGACAAGAAGATACCTGTGTATGATGCTAGCAATGAAAGTCATTTATTTATTCTTGCTTAAAAGGCAGGAAATTCTATGTGAAAAAAAGCTAAAAAATCAAGTGGTGAGTACCATAGCTATGTTAGTCTGAAAATTTTCAGCCAGTTAGAAGTTTAAAAAAGTTGCTAAAAGGGGCGATTTTTTAAAAACTGGTTTAAATCTGTCAGAGCCTTTGGGTTCTCTGGTGCCTCACACCAGTTACTTCAAAACTAACTCACTCCAGATGTCCCCATGATCATCTAATCAGACATCAAAAGCTGTATGGTGAGAGGCTTACATGCTCTTATGAGAATGCTATGTGTTTCCACAAGCATAAAGCACACACAGTAGCTACTTTTAAAATGTGATTTATTTAAATCAGAATTCTATTTTATAGCACAGAGTTATTAGAAAAGAAGTGACTGGCCTGAGAAAGAAACTGTCTGCACATTGTCATTTTATGGATTGAAAACAGAAATCAAACTGAAACTTGTACTTCAAAAGAGTTTAAGCTGTGAAGGAGAGAGAGAGAGAGAGAGAGAGAGAGAGAGAGAGAGAGAGAGAGAGAGAGAGAGACCCACCCTCAGGAGACTCCTGGGAATCACAGCGAAGTACAAGGAGAAGGCGTTTCCTCCGCCTCTCAGTCAGATTCGCAGCCCTTCTCAAGACACACTCCTTAACCCTCTCCGTCTACATCACTGATCTTTATTAAGTGTTCATAGCGTGGAAAATCCTCAGAGCAAGACAATGAGGACGTGCGAATACGCGGCTCTTACCCTTGCTTGACTTTCACCTTAAAGTAACATGACTTCTACACATTAGCCTTCTGCTTTCAGGAACACTTTTTTCTCCAAAGAACTTATCTGTAGATGTGCAAGCCTTTATGCTGCTGCTGCTGTACGTGTGTACTGAAAAATATTTCTATACGTCATTCACTTGGCAAATCGAAATGCACTTCTGGGCTTTAGATGCAAGGATAACCTCAATACATGAACACTTACGAATTTTAAGACATTAAAATTTAAACTTAAATTCATACTAGACAAGGTATTAATTTATGTCTGGAAATGTGAAGTCCCTAATTTGGATGTTTAAATCACTCAAACCAACTTGAGTTCGTGCAGATTCTCTATTATTTCTTTTTAGTTACACAAAATATCTGAGAAAATCATCTACAATTTAAATAATTTTCTAAGTCACCCAGTTATGAATGCAATCAAAATACAGGATGTTAACCTTTACAATAAAATTTCTTTAAACGCTTTTCAGGGAATTTCAAGTAATACTGTCAAATTGGATCTACCTTAAGTGTTAAAATGAGACTGAGATATTCATTATTGTTTTGCCAAGAATCACCTTGTACATATTCTCATGCTGTTTAATTCTCATACCAGGGTATTTTTATCATTTTCCATATCAGTTGAAACTAGGGAAAAAACTTCTATTAAAAGATGAATTTGAAAAAAATTAAAGGAAAAATCTTTAAATTCAATGGGTATAAGATAGTGTCCTCAAAATTTTGCTCTAATAAGGACTTTTTCACATTCTACAAATATAATTATTAGAGAATTACAAGCATATAAGCACCAAGATTACTAACTTATGATTAGAGAACTCATGGTTTTGTTGGCACAGAGCTAATACTGAGATAGCTGATCCCGCTGCATGCATGTTAGTTACTATTCACTGTTCACCTACCAGGGGCACTTGCAAAATTATCCTTTATAATGGTTCCTCTACTGAATTACTGAAGGTTTTTCTTTTCCTTCTGTTTCCACTTTCTCAGATCCAACTCCTATGCTGAAGTCATTTTGACAATTCTAAGATGAAGTAGGACTCACGATTCAAACTGCTGATCTCAGCCACCAACCCACATTTTAATTCTAAGTGGGTAAGTTATATTTAAACATCTCTCTCCCCTTGACAACACAAAGAAGAAACAAGCAGTACATGGTGCTAAAGCAGAAAATTCTAAACTATTTAGGAAGCAAAACAGTATGTTAAGTAGGGGATTTCACAATATAATTTATACATATATAAAAAATCTTTATAAAATGAGTTCAAAAGTTGTTGAATTCATAATGGCCATTTCAGAAACAAAAGTTTAATTATCCAATCATCTATTTATAATAATCTATTGTGTTCCAGGCACTATGGCTGAGGGTTTCAATACAAAAATAAATGCACTGGCTCATTCCTCTGAGGTGCTCACAGTTTTGAAATAATGCAGACATGTAAACAAGCAGTTATATTTTAGGTACAAAAGTGCTAATAGAGACAGTGCACATGGCATTTCTCTTTAGGGCTTAGGCTAAAGAAAGTGCTGAAGTGAAGGTGAAAGGCCAAAAAATATTCATGTTGGCTGTTTAGAATGTGTTGTCTGGTAATCTGATATATGCTCACAGACTGATAAGATGTTTTGGGGATTTCTGGGACTGGGAATCAAACTTAGGACCTTGCACTTGCTAGATAGGTACTGTTCCACTAAGCTATATTCATAACCCTGATAAGGGTTTTACAGCTGCTTTCTATGTGGTCCCCATAAATAGGGTCTATGTTTCTTGTGGACAGGAGTCATGCCATGTCTTTGGCTTTACTGATGGCACACAACAGAATGCTTAGATATGTAAGGGATGTGACGCATTGATTTATTTTGATAGGAGAGCAAAACTCATCTGATTTTCACTATGTATAGATCGATGATAAACAGCACAAGGGGATGTGCCATGACTAGCTTTTTAATTTTGGCAAGAGACGTCTGAACAGTGATCTTCCTTTTAAATTTTCAGTTTAGGACTAGACCTAAGATGAATAACGAGGAAGAACCAACTGGGCAGGGATCACGTTTCCAAGGGGCTTGATCAATCATGGTACAGACAATCAGATAATCCTCATTCATTTCACCAACTTTTGAAAGATGTGGTAAAAAAAATTGTGCTGTAGAGTAAATCAGGCTTCTGGATTTTCCCCGTGTATCATGAGTCTTATGAGCATAACTGCTTTAGAAATTAAACTACCTAAACTTGCCAAACTAAGTAAACACTTGGCTCCATGAAATATTGGATGGCAGCTTTATCTCTTAAAAACAAAGCCATATGAGAGACGTCGTTGCAATGTGTCTCCAAGCTCTGGTCTTATCAGCACACAGTGTGAACAGCTGGAGTTACAAACACAACTATTATTAAATCACTGTGTCAAGGGGAGAAAAAAAAGAAAGACACCTTTTGCAGGCTTCAATATCTCTAAATAATGCAGTTAGATATTACATGCTATTTTCCCTCCCTTTTACTACAAAGCATCCATCTCTCATCATTGAAAGACAATGGATAGAGCCCACCTTTCAATATACCTCAGTGTATAGAATCATTATTCTAGTCGGGTGTTTTGTATAGCAACCTAATTGTGTATCTAATGAGTAGAAAATATGATTTGGCCATTCTGAATGTTTTCTAAGTGCTGTGTTGAATTTTGAAAGTCAGAAACCTATAACCAAAAGTCCTCTGGCACTTCACAGGCAATTTGATGATTTTAATCCTAACGGCTAAGCTATTTAATTTTTATCTATGATATCTCAATGATTTCATTCATAGATGTGAAAGAGTGTATTCCAGAAGAAACATCATTCATGTTAATAGAAATGAGGATATGGGAAGATATATGGCACGCAGGGGCAATTTCCCAAATCAACACTCCATCCTGTTTTATGCAAAATGTGAAGAGGATGCTGCTACTCACTGGAAATACACTTTCTCAACGAGTGGCCACCAGCCACTATTTCTTCTCGTTAAATGCCCAAATAGCTAAAGAACATTGTATTTTCACTTCTTTCCCAGTGGAATCTACTAGACAACTAGAAATGCTTTGCTCTTGGACATCTTTCCATGACAAGCCTGCATCATTCACACTTAGAGTTGCTAACAATTGTGTTGTTACTGAATAAGCAGATATATTTTGGCTTCTCGGTGTAGAAATAAAGAAAAAAAAATCTATACATTTCAGTCTTGAAGTTATATGCTATATATTGTAGAAGAAAGGTGACAATCTGATGAAATAACTACAATAATTTAATAGTTGCAGAGATGGGTGATAATTCTCTTTCTTCATACTGTAAGAATTGCAGATTATTTCCCTACATTATTTAATCTAACTTGAAAACACAGGTTCCTAATCTTGATCCTGTCTCTTTAGTGAATCTGTCTGTGTCTGTGTCTCTGTCACACACACACACACACACACACACACACACACACACACACATATACACCACTCACCACATGCCAAGGCATATAATTTCAGAATTATTACTCCTTAAAATACCTCTATGCATGTCTAATTTAACACTCACAAAATACATTAGCTTATGTTTTGAAATAAAATGTGTAAAGATATTGGTTTCTAGAAGACCAGTATTTTCTTAATATTGGTAACATAAAACAAGTAACAGTTTTAGAGTAATGTCCTTTAAAACTTAGAAAACCATAGCCCTATAATTTTCAGGAATCCTTTTTAATTTACTCTCCTGCAGGGTCAATTTGCCTTCAGGATTAATTTCAAAACTATAAACAGTCATTAAAATACAAAACAACCATAGTTGTGAACCGGATATTAAGAAAAAAGTCACATCTGTTTTAGAGTTCCGTTTCATTTGCAAATTTAGGACATCAATTCCAAGAACCTGGTTTTATGGTATGCCTTTAAGCTAGGAACACCAGGTAACAATCAAGGAAAGGATGGTAAGATTCCTCACAAGCAAATTCTCACTAAAGTAACCTGTCCCCAAGATTTTCTTTAATTCAAAAGAAGTCAATAGAACTGGATTCTGTATTGTCTTATAAATATCCACTACTTTTTGTACATTGATAACTACTGTTCTGATACAAAATAAGAAGAAAGGAAACAAATTTCTAGGCTGTTTATCTGGTGATACTTTTAACAAATACTGAGATTTGGTGACTTTTCAGTGTATAAAGAATTGGAAGCTTGCAAAGAATTTGACTTCTCTAATTTAGGACCATTTTAAAACTCCATCATGTTGCAGAGTACTTATCTTAAATAATCAACTGGAAATACATATATCAGCCAGAAAACCAACTGCAACATTTCTAACTTTTTGAAAACATGTATTTCTGGGCATCAATGAAATCTCTTCCCTCCATAGTAAACCTGATGAAGTACAACTAAAAATAACACTCATCAACCATGGTTTTTGAGGGAATATTTCAACATAATCACATGTCAAATATTCATTCTTCAGGTTCTTATGCTGGTGGTTATAAGTAAGTTTCATTTATTGGGAATGATTGAACATAAGCTGCTTGGGGTCCTGCCATCTGTGAATTACTTACATGCAAACACTCTGTTGAGGAGATGGAAATTCTGATTGCTTTTTCTCCCCCTTGGATATTGGACTGAACAGGATTAAATATGACTCTCTCTTTAGCAATTATTTTCCATATAGGTTGATACGTGGCTATGTTACCACATACTCCTTACCTTCATCAATACTTATGGAGTCATGGGAAGCAAGGACAGTGCAGTTGAAGCTATTGAGAAGGCATCCAGTAGAACTACAGAGCTGTAAAGATGGAAAACATCCTGGTCTCTAAGTCTAAGCTAAATGGGCTTGGTCCTTGACACACAGGCAGCTCTGCAGTATGTTTCCAGGTGAGAACTGGGGTCCTCATGTTCCCCATTCCCTGAAAGGTTTTCTCTCTTACCTCAGAGGAAAGAACAATGAAAGCAATTATGTGAGTACTTATAAGAAACTACATAACTGTTATCTATGTAGAGGTGCCTCTGAGAAGTATGCCAGAGAAGCAGGCACGAAACTAGGATGCTCTAGGTGAAACTCATGCTTTCACTCAAGAGATGGAGCTCAAAGATCTTCCCTGGGGTCATAGAGATGGTTCAGGGTCTAAATGTTGCTTAGGCAGGTGCAAGGATCCAGGTTCAATCCCCTATACTACATGCCTCGTTGGCCTCGCCCTGGGTGTACCAAGCCAGCCACAAGACCAGGCGTGGTGGTGCACACCCATAAATCCCAGTACCGGGGAGGCTGAAAACAGGAGGATTGCTACGAGTCTGAGCTGCATAGTGAGACCCTGTACCAAATACATAAAATTAAAGCAAAACAAAACAAAGAAGAAAAATATCTTCCCTCCAATCATCACATTCATGCTATATCCCACTTTAATTCTGTCCAGAGCTACACTATCAAGAGAAATAAAACAATGACAGATGCAATTCTACATTTTCATCTAAGCCATGCTAAGAAAAGATAAACAGAAACAAGTAAAAATAGCTTAACATTTTCTTTAACCCACTGTGCCAAACATATTACTATTTAAGGAGATAATCAATACTAATGAGACATTTCACATTTTCTTTCTTTCTTTCTTTCTTTCTTTCTTTCTTTCTTTCTTTCTTTCTTTCTTTCTTTCTTTCTTTTTTTTTTTTGGCGGCACCGGGGATTGAACTCAGACCCTTGCACTTGCCAGGGAAGTGCTTATTCCACTGAGCCATCTCCCCGGCACCAACATTATTTTTCTTACTGTAGTCTGACATCTGGTGTGGACCTCACACTGGAAAGACATTTTGATTCATATCAGACACATTTTAAGCATTCACTGGACATGTGCAGCTTGTGGTTACCATATGAAATGTAGTTTCAGAGAGGCCACAAGGTTGGATATACAAAAATACATGAATTAAATTGTAACCCACACAAACTATATTTTTCTTCTAGATTAAAACAAACACTTTTCAGCTTTTTTATTTACTAAGTTTGCCTGTCTGTTCTCTGGAGTAACCAGTTCATGAAATAGATTTAACTGGTATTTTCTTTGGGGAGAATAGGCAGCATGGCTGAATTAAATTAGTTATTTATCAAGCTGGTTAATTGCTGTGAGCCTCCAGGACTTCTCCTAGACTTGTATGTATCTTGCATTCTCAAGGCCAAAACACATTCCCTGAGCACTTTTCATGTATTTGGCCCTAGATACATAAAGATTAAAAAGACACAATGCGTGCAGCTAGAGAAATGTACCTTCATGAGATTCCATAGTAGTAGCTGAAATACCAGATAACACGATCTATTGCTAGTATATAGTTAAAGGGATAAGCATTATTTATATGTACTGATTATGTGCCTCGGAATGTGAAGCATTACAGAATTCATGGAATTTATTTCACAATCAAAGCAAGAGAAGTCTAAGATATGCTTCTATCCCATGCCTAGGCAAGGATCAGACTCTTGAGTCTCAGACCTGGTCTTCCTTATGCACAGAGAACATAGAGGAAAGGAGAAAATGAGGAAAATGTTTTCCTCATTACCACTGACAATATAGGGATTTGGCCAAGTGGCCAAGGCAGTAAAGCACAAGAATCTTGGGTATCAATATTTCTTCTTAAATTGGGATATGAATCTTTGCTAGTAATAATATATCTTCTTGTCCCACATCCCAATATGGAATCCACTGATATCATGATGTGGTGAGGCTCTGAAACCTATGAGAAAGCAGCTCAAATTTCCTCTTACAGAAAGCAATATTGATAATCATTTCAATTGCCCTAAGCACTGAGCTTGAATGATAAAAAACAGAAATAAATCTTGATGGATTTTGTGCATGCAGACAAAGATAACACAGGAGTGAAACACACTCTGACTTTAGGCTATATCTTTGTAAAAATATACACTATTTTTTCTGTTTTCTATAACTCTTTTATCATTAATATGGTTCTCTTTCCCCAATCAAAAATATTAAAGCTGAACATGGTCTCAATCAGTGCAAGTAGAAAAGAAAAAAATGCACCTTACCATATATAGCACTGACTTTATTTATATTTATCATAGATGTTAGGCATCTGAATTTTATGAAGAGTTCCAGGAAATATATATCCTTAAAAGGATAACATTTTGAAAAGGATAGTAACATAAAATTACATATTAAAATAATTCAAAGACAGCTTGTATCTTTAAGGAAAGAAACATGCCAAGGTATCAACACAACTTATTATTACATGCCCAGCCATACAGTACAGCAACTCCTACTTCATACATACTGACACAAGTTTTCGTTAGAAAAATCATATATAACACTGGAATTTGTTTAACTCAAGCAGCATACTGCTGTATCTATAAAAGGTTGCTTTTTTGCCCTCAGGTGTTAGAGACAATATGACTTAAAATTGGAAATAGAATTGCATTTATACTTTGAATATGATTGTTATTAAAGACCACCTCTTGAAATTATATAACCAAAATCTATATTTCCACTGTTTAGATAAATGAAGTACTATGATAGCTCTTCAAGGCAAATGAGGATTTAGCAGAAATATAGTCTTTACTATAACTGTTATAAGTAGAAAAATTGTCAGTATATCTGGCTTATAATTTTTTAAATTCAATCTGAATGCTGAATTTTACAAACCAAATGCTGGTAACACAAATTCATAACACAGAGAGCCTGAAACTCCATAACCACTCACAGTGTTATGATTCTGCAAAGCACTGTGTTAACACACCAAAAAGAATACTAACCATACCTCTGTATGTTAGGAAGCAGGAGGGTGAGGGATGTGTCATATCTCTAGAGTGCTGGTTCAAAGTAGTCTTTGGACTAGACTACCTGGGTTCAATTCCTGGCTGTGCTACCTCTTAGCTATACTGGCTTAAACAAATCACAAAAATCTCTCCACCACAATTTCTTATAAATAAAATGGATACAAAACTTCTACCTACCTTGATGTAGATGTTTAGATGGCAATGGAATGCACTTAAAATAGGGTTTGGCACATAAACAGTACTATATAAATAATGGTTATTTCTTTAACTCTATACTGGTAAGACATCATGTTGTCTATTTTTATAACTACTACTATGTAATGTTATCAAGATGTGTATTTCCTACTGATGATTAAATTACTTAAGACCAAATATAACTACTACTACACATCTTATCAAGACATAGGTCTCCATTTAATTATCAATATACCCAAAGACTCAGTCCATGGGTAAGGTCTTTGAACTTTCACTACAAGTGCCACCAGCATGATACCTACTGAAACAACAGGTTTCACACTCTGGCCACTGGGGTGTGCAACTCTTGGCTGAGCATCAGCAGGTGGCCCAGGCGCTGGGTCACTGCTTCTCCTCACGAGCAGTGGAGTGCCTGCAAGACAAAGAGAAAGGTGAGAGGCCACTGAACCACGGAGAAAGAGAGGACATGGCACAATGTACTTTAATTAGGAAGGTTTACACCATGCTTTATGGAACAACATTCTATTTCTAAGGATGACTATTTAATGATTGTTCATCATCTACATGTAGAATGGCACATACAAACAAAATTCATTCAAATTGTTTCTTTTTCTACTTATATTTTAAAACAAGCCATTGCATTTAACAGAAATTGTTAAGCTATGCAAAAGTGAACAGCAGGAAATCTACAGAGTGATCTAGAAAACATATGTAAATATTAAAAAACGAATGACTATCCAGAAGATGAATAAAGAGGCTCACAGAGCAAGTGTAATTTGCTGTTCAGTAGAACTAGAAGTATAGTTATTACTGCCATTGGTTCTTCCCAAATGATGATACAGACTGAAATAAATTATTTGCCAAGGTTATAGCATTAATGTCTATTTAGGTACACAAAGAGATTAGTTTCATTCTCTTCCCTTTCTCATAAAGTATATAAAACTGATAAAGAAAATAAGTTAGTTCTTCTAAAAATATATCCTGATTTCTTTTTAATTTAATAAAAGCTTCCACTATTAAATATTTGAGTCAGTTATTAAATTCTGAAAAAAAGATCATACTATTAGAAAGTTCAAATGAAATTTAACCTTAGCAGAGCTAATGCCGTAACTACTCTGACTGTAATTAGGCTTAAAATAACGGTTCGTACGAAATTGGCCATTACAGAGGGAAAAAAACCTCAAAAAAATCTGCTTGTTGTTTAAAAATAACATATAAAAATTAACTTTTTATTCTTTTGCTTTTGGGAAAAGTATTGAATACAGTTGAAATGCAACTTCCCATTTATCAATATTCTGAAAATAATTCCCCAATTCTCTCAAGTTATTACAATTTAAAGAAACATTTTTCATCCACATTTGACTTATATATAAAATGGCTTTATATATTTCTTAATAATTTTATTCTGGACAAACACAGAATTGCCAAAATTCTTTGGCCTTCTCTAGATGAGTTGCTTTCCTAACAAATGTTTTCCCAGCTTCACATTCTTTATTTCTTTTTCTTCATTAATTAGACATATCATTGTTGTTATTCATCTTTCCTTCTCCATTTTCAAAATTTCTGAAGCAAATAATTTACTAACATTTGGGTGTTTCACAGCTATTTCCTGAATGAAACTTTATTTAAAAACAAGAAGAATCAAAAAATATAAAGAGATACAATATAACCCAATCTCATATCAACAATTTTTCCCTTTTTTGGCTGAACTGATTATTCTGTATCACTTGTAATTTTTATGCCTTAATATTATTTTGTAATCTCTTTAAAACATAAAAAAAATTAAAAAATCAACTTGTCTCTGATTAAGCACCTGAGTTACCAGTATCATGAAATGAACAAGTTGGTCTAACACATCATGTATATCTTTAAGGGAATGCAGTGAGTTTCATAAAATTCTGGGTTATTTCAAAGCATATCCCAGAACAGGACAGTGTAAGTCAATAGTCTCAAATCAGGGGCAGGGGGAGAAAAAGAAACCAAAGACAGTCCTTGTGGATCACTAAGGCCCTTCTCTTCTCAATCATACCTTGCTTTAGAAGCACAGGAATGTAAATGTAAGGGATCAGTTCAGTTTCATACCAATGTACCAACTTTTTAGAACATTTAAAAAATTACTTGGTGTCTCCTTTATATATACAACTTTGTATCTTTATATATCAGTAAAAATAAATACAATTAAATATAAAATCCCCCAAACAACCAAAAAAACTTTGATATGGTTAGATCTCTCCTAAACATATGCTCAGCTCATCAAGAAAAGTTTTCTTTTTTTTTTTTACTCCATATTAGAAAGTCTTCTACTGAGTCCCCTTCCAATTTTTCTTTGGCTGTCTTAATGTGTTAATAGCAAGCGAGAATCATTCCATATTGGAATCATTAATGAGTACCTTTAAATATGAACTGCTATCTCAGAGAGTTTTAAACAGCCCTTCCTTGAATTAATTTTTCAACTGCCACCCCTTTTTAAGGGTGGCTTTTGGAAAGAGACAAAGTTACAACTGAAGGACAAAGAGTGATATGACCTGATGTACAACAGCAGACAAGCAGTAAAAGCAGTGAAGATAAAACTGTGAGATCCAGAGAGGAGAAGTCACATTTCCTAAGCAAAGTTCATAGACATAAGGGGGACATGAGCTCATTGACTGGCATGGACCCTGCTGTGGTGGAAATGGGGGGATGAAAAAGAACTTCTACACTGAACAATTTTATAACTTAGCCATCAGCAATAGACATTAATGCCAATACAGTGGACATGTTAAGAGAATCACACAGACTAAGTGTGTGAGTCTTTAGTTTTGTGCTACTGGGTTTCAACTATTCCGTGACAGTCTAACTTGGTAAAACCTAGTGACAAGACATTATAGAACTAACAGGAAATGGTCTTAACATAAGGCACACATGGGAAAAGTCCAGTACACAATTCTTAGGCCTGAAGTCTACCTTCTGCCTGATCATGGAAGAAACAGTGTTTTTACTCATTGTGAACAGTATTATCTGCAGAAATAACTGAGTTCTAAAAATCAAATTAATTTTCATGAGATAATACGTAAATGAAGAGTAAAATCTAATTCTGTGCTAAGCCAGCAATAACCTTCCACTGAGTCAAAGCTTTTAAGAAGAAAAAATGCCCCCTACTGGGAATATTCCTGGAGAAACTAAAAACATCATATCAGAGTGATACATGTGTACCTATGTTTATATAGCAGCACAATTTGTGATAGCCAAATCTTGGAAACAAACAAGATGCCTGTCACATGATGGGTTGAAAAAGATGTGGTATTTTTATACAATGGAGTATTACTCATCTATAAAGAATGATAAACTTGAAGCATTTGTATTTAAGTGGATACCACTTGAAGATATACTTATAAGTGAAATAAACCAGACCCACATGTGTAAATGTCATATAGTCTCCCTAGTATAAGAATTTAAAAGAAGAAATACAAATAGAAAGGTATAATACAATTAAAAGGAAAGTGAGAACTGGAGGATTGGACAATAAGGAGAGAGCAAGGAGAAAAGCTGGGAAACAGGACAAGGACAAAGCCATACATTTATACACACAAGATGGGTAAGGCAATGATCTGAGAAACATCAGCAGGTTTTTGAAACTAGCAGTTAATTGGTAGGTTTCTCAACCTGACTAACTATACGTGCTGATACCTATGAACCAAGCAACTGCACTGAAGGTAGCAATGTGTAATAGAAGCATCACGCTTGGAATGCCTGTCAATCTCATCTTCTAAATACGTACTTCATGTTATGACATGCCAATTATTACCATACTGTCTCTCAAGTAAAAGTTTTTTTTTTAAATGGGTAATAAATGAAAAAAAGACACAAGAAAAAAAAAAGTCACACAACTGTCCTGATAAAATGCTGTATATGGTTAGATTTCTAAATTTCTATGTTAAAATACATAATTGTTTATTCATATTCTTTAAATATTTTTCATTTTTTAAATTTTTATCTCCATATTCTATAGGGACTTAAAATTTAACATATTAATACTTGATGGAAAAATATCTGTTCCATGTTATACCTAAGATGTTTGATATTCAGACAGATAGTGAGGTTAAACCCAATTGCATAAGTTGTAGGCTAATAATAAGCTTTCCTTCTGGAGGTTTAACAACCTAAGTTTGCAGACCAAAAATTTTAGAAAAAGAAGGGCTTCAAGGACAGCCAACATTTTGACCATAGCCTTTCAAGGTCAGTGAACTCTCAGGACATAGGAGAACCTATACTGTAACATCATGTAACTCAGTTGTGCCCCAAATTTTCTGATCAAGGAGATTATGGAGCTACAAAGCAATGTGATTGATGACATAGAATGTGCCTAAGGAGAGTCACATGGAAAGAAAACATTCTCTCAGGCTTCCACAGAGAACAAACTGGTCAAGCAATGGCTGTGACTCATCCATATGGCTGACACTGACAAAGGATCTGCAACCTGCGGTAGAGTGTTACAGGATAAATCCGGAGGGTACTTAACTGACCTTATCACATACAAAAGTTACATTTCTTATTATATAGGTCTTGCTTTATCTTGGTCTTAACCACCCAGCAGAAAAGTATAAAAATGAGGTATATAAAGTAAAGCCATATTAATATGCTGAGCTGTGAAAGGCTCAAGTCAACAACCTCTGTGGATAACACTCTACTATTGTGGACTACTAGATTGTGTTAGATTGTTTTGATGAATTCACACACCTATAGTATTTAGTTGCCAATGGAATACTCATCTCTGACAGGACTAAACAAAAAAAGGGGATACAAAGGAAGAACCATTTTGTATCTGTATATGTAGAATAGTTAGGATACATATGCAGCTACTTTTGCTTAATTGAATGAGAAAAAAGATTTGTAATAATAGTGTTTGGACAGGATATTCTGTATGCATTGTGTACTATGGATAACCACTAAGAAGATAACAATGTACCATGTATCAATTATTGAAAGTGTGCTATTAATCAGTTTTGAAACTGTCTCATTGCTATTTGTTTCTCAATAAATAATAGAAAAAAAAGAAAAAATGATGAAGCACAAAAGGAATTCAAATATGGTAAAACCTGCAATCCATTAGTAGAATTTAGGTACTTGGTAAAATACTTAAATTTTAGATAAAAAATGTTTATTTCAGCCCAAGGAGCTAAAACTACCTTTGGAATCACCATTTAGAAACCACTAGAACCAAAACTAAAATAAAATAAGAAGTATGGGGTGCTTTAAAGAATAAAGTCCTGTATGACTGCAAGATATTTTCCACACAGTTAATTATTTGAAGTTCTACTATGTACCAGGACACATTGCAATGACATTAGGATGAGCAGCTGTAGTATC
The DNA here is from genome assembly GCF_000260255.1 of Octodon degus. Taxonomy (NCBI): domain Eukaryota; kingdom Metazoa; phylum Chordata; class Mammalia; order Rodentia; family Octodontidae; genus Octodon; species Octodon degus. The sequence continues at coordinate 12,423,939 of NW_004524592.1, forward strand.
TGCTCTTGCCTTATCTTACAGATGGGAGAATGTGGGCACAGGGATTATTTCAGTCCATTTCAGTACAACATAAATGGAAGTAACTAGTGTAAGGGGGTAATGAGTGTACAACTGGAACATTAGTCTGGAGGAAGACTTATACAATGGACTGAGTCATTTTATTTATCCAGGCACAGGGAGCCCAAAGGGAAGCCAAAGAGCTACTTGGAACATGAGAAGAGTGTCTGACTGAGTTGCTGGTGGCTGTGTCCTCACAAGAATGGGTCTGGCCACATGAAACTTCATTGCTTCTGCACTACTACTCAGCATTTGGGCCACAGTCAAGGAAAGTTTACACACTCATCGGACATGCCTGGAAGAAGAGGCTAGGTTCCCCAAGTCCTCCCAGGCTTCTAGCCCATTAGTGCTGGTCTAGTCACACCCTCAAAGGAGAAGAAAAGGAGTTAGCTTCTAGGCATCTGTGAATCACAGTGTACCTTCCAGTGCACAAGCAATCACCATTTTAATGATGGCAAAACTGGTATTCAAAGTGGTATAGTTCCTTATCCATTGTCTGCTTTAAATGTCACCAGGGCAATGCCAAGAATGGTAGCCTAATTCAGTTTGAGGAAGGAATTTTGAAAGGCAGCAGTTTTTTCATCATAGCCATCATAGCTAATTTATTTACTTCTTAAAACATGTGTTAGTAAATGTTTGCAGCTCATAATGATTACATTCATTGTGAGAAACAGGTACATGTATATAACACATATCAATTTTTTACCTTCATCTCAGCAATTCATTAAAGGTTCAAATCAGTGCACCCATGGGTCATTCAAGACACGAAGGGAAACAGAAATATGAGGGGTTTTCTGCTCTAACATGTTTCTGCTTCTGTTAGACAGACATACACACACATGTGGTTGACTTCTTTTTCCACATTTGAAGGATGCATTTGGTCTAGCTGGTTTAAAGGATAGATGACATTGTTTAATATTCAGTTTGGGGGCTTTGAAGGACAGGCTGTCATGGAGATTGAAACCAAAGTGCTGAGGAATCATAACACATGATGGTACTCGTGGCAGAAATAAACAAACAGTGGTTTCAAACAAGATCCCCACATCAAAAGTCACAGACACATGTTACAAATTGTATGGTGAGTAGCTGAGAGGCTTATTTATTTAAAGACAGTTAATGATCCTTCTGAGCAAAACCAGAAGGCCAGCTCTGCATCCCAGCATTAGTGCCATTTAATTGCAGGATGATCACAGGAAAAACACTGACATGACTGTCTTTAAGAAGGAGGAGCTTCTGGTGCGGAGACCCTGGGAAGGGAATGTCATGATGGTGAGTGGGGCATCTTTAGTCATGGGCAGCAATGGAGAGAGGAGCTGAAGCAGGATATGGGAGAATTTGCCAAATGAGTACATACCATGCCAACAAGAAGAAACATAAGACAGACACCAAAAAACTTTCTTCCACTTCTTGCTGGGATAAGAGCAATGGGAATGTTTTGGCAACTGCCATGATTTGTGTCAGAGAAAACACAAATCTTGGCTTCAGCCCACTGTGTGTTAGAATGATGCTTCAGTCTGAAAATGCCTTGATATGTGTGAGAAACCAAAGATGAGATTTTTCAATAGGGCTAATTCATAAAGGTAAATATGAAATTAATACTGGAAATTACATTGACTTCTGGAAAGGGTGCACAGAAAAGCACACAAAGTAAACAAAAGAAGAGGAAGAATTGTACTAATCCATTAAGAGTACTACTTCCTGCTGAACAGTGAGAAAGACTGGGTTTCATATTTTCCCAGAGTCCTCAGAAAAAAGGTGTGTAGCATCATGAGTAGTTAGCAAAGCTACAGAGGAAATCCTGAAAGAAAAGGAGGGGTTGGGTGGGAGAAAGGAGCTGGGATCCACAAGATAAAGGTTTGTGTGCAAACAGCACATGGCCTTGTCTTTTCAGCCTCTCTTTTCCATGGTGCTAAGAAATTTCATCCATGCTACTGAATTATCACATCATCAAAACACTTGAGCAGTTTGAAGAAAAATAACAAAACAAAACACGCTTTTTCCAATGCTGCTGACACAATAAGATAAAGATTAATTGGAAAAAATACTCTAAATCAAGATACCTTTAAATTGGTTAATAAGTTAATTGCCAATGGTTAAAATTTAATTTTTTCTTTAAGAAATATGAAAAATATATGCTGCCAGGTAATATCAATAATATAGTAAAATAACTTGCATTTTTATTTCACATAGTACTTTTTAAATAGACTCTCAATTAGCATCTAGGATAATACCTTCCAATAATCTAGAACTTTGATCAAAGTGTTGAATGAGTCTGGCATTAAAACATGGGTGTGTACTACAGAAATATGGTGTAAAAGGCAATAGGTAGAGAAACATGCCTGAGATCATGTCCCCTCCAAGGAAGTATTCCTCTGTAGGCCCAACATTTCCTCATTGGCTACATGCATGCTGGAGAAGTCTCACTCCAGAGCTACAAAGAACTAGTGCTGATCTATACAGCCAGTAAGGAGATTCAAATCTGCAGAAATTAGGTCTCTGTCCCTTGGGCTTCATTTCTGCTATAGCTTGCTCCAGTTGGTACTTCTTTGTTTTTTGGTCCTGCTGCCCATAAAGTTAAGTGTAGAAAAGTATGGGAAAGGATATCTCCTCAAAGCTTTGGCAATTCTTTGAATCTCAAGAAGTCAGTAGAGGGAAAGATTGTGGAAGAAGAACAGGCAAAAGGAGTGGTAGGAACTGAATATCTAAGAGGCAAGTATTAAACACATAGTCTCCCACAGCATCTTGCTTCTGGAGGGAGTCTAACAGGTGGTTCACATGCCTTGCCAGTATTTCTGTCGCACTTTTCATATCTCAGTAAAATAAGACTGGTTAAGTGGCACATTGTTTTTGGAGAAAACTAGATTTCCTTTTTCTATGGGTTTTTACAGGTGGCATATAGAACTTTTTCACTGATACTCAACAAACTCCACAGCACTGGAACCAGGAGACCCATAAATATACTGCTTATAATATCAATAGGCATACAATTTATGGTAGAGTGCCAAGAGGAAGTCACTGTAGCTGCAAGTGCCTCACCTGCATTGGTGCTTGGGCTGAGATGAATGTAGCAGATGCAACATGCTTTCTAATGCTGTGACAGGGAAACTACACAAGAAAAACTAAGTCAAATTGTAGCGGCCCAAGAACTTTAGTCTTAAATATCACTCCTTCAGGAAAAAGACATCCTGTACTGCTACAAATGGAGCAAGGAAGTTCACTTTAACTAATTTTTAGCATCATTTTTCTTTCAATTTTGATTGCAAAAATCATGCTTCCTCCATTCACAATAGAACAAGTGCAAGTAATTCACAGAAAAGTCACTAACTGCACAAAGGATATAAATGAGCACATACTAACATCTCATTCAGTACTTGTAAAACTGCATAAATTGGGGTGTCAGTGTTATGAAAACAAGTGATGGGAATGTTAACTGACTCTACACTTTCCTTTGAAGGTATAGACTTTGTGCCTTCAATTTGAAGTGTATTTGTGCCATATCCCTGAGGGTACTGGCTTGTTCAAATACTGAAATATCAAATACTGAAATAAACACAGTTTATTCCATTGATGTATAAAAATATATAATTTTGCACATTATTTCAACTGTTTTATACTTTTCATTTGCTCATTTTTCTTAAGATTAATAACATGTCTTAGACACATGCTTGTCTCAGATATTATTGTAAGAACAATGATGAGCTACAGAGGCTGCTCAGTATAAGCAAAAATCCTGCTCTCTGAAAGACAAATACTTCAAAAATGAGATAAAATATTAGCAGAAACAAATGAAGATTCATGAATAAGTAAATCCAAATAATGTGTGCTGAATGTCAGAAATAAAGAGAAGGAACGCACCATGTACATGCTGACCTTTAATTCCTTACCCTGGTATTCAAGGGCTTCAGTATTTTCCCCCAACTTGTCTTCCTATTTACATCTTATTTTTTGTTTTTGTATTTTAGGGAAGGGTCTACAGGGTGTTCAGGTTCTCACTCCTAGATCAGACTCATATTGATCCGCCTGTTTACAGCCTCCCAAGAACTAGGATTACAGGTGTGTGCCACCCATGCCCAGTCTCAATTGCCATCTAAGCGCGCCCTGGGGGCAGGGCCAGCATGGTAGCCTATTTACATCTTGAACTGCATTTTTCCTTTGTCATGTTCTACATGACAAACAGGAATACCTGCCATTGTCTAAAAATGCCCTGCATCCTTCAGCCTTTAATTATTACCAATACTGAATTGGTTATAGCCTTTTCCCTCTTTTAAGATCTATTCTCACCAATTACAAATAATCTGAATTCTGGACTACTCGGGTGCAGAAGCATCACAATGTTGGAAAAGAGTAACTTCAGGTTCTCACTTGCATAACCCTCCAAAGGTCCTTGGAGGCATTTTAGAATTGGTATTATATGATTTTGTAAAACTTAATACAATACAAAATCTTTTAATTACATAAATTAGTCCTCTAATATCTTTTACCTGTAATGTCCCTTCCCTCACTCTCTTCTTCCTGTAGGGTGATAATAGTGAGATCAAGAGAATTTCTGAAGCCAGTTAAAGAGAAAACTAAGGTTAGAGTAATTTTTGTGTGAATAAAGTAGATGATTTTTGTGTAGTTCCCAGACACTAGTTATTGCAAGCCATCTGGTGAGTGATACAGGAACCCTTTTTTCCTCTAGCTGCGCCAGTTCATCCAGTTATGTGACACATGGGGTAGAACCTGCAGCCAACAGGACTCAACTGGGACTGTCTCCTTCTGCTTCCAGTGAAAAGAAGTGTGTGCAAACTCTAAGGTCCGCCTGATTTGAAAATATGAACCCAAAAGCTAGTCTATGGGAAATTCTCTCATATCTTAGGTGTATGAAATATAAGCATACAATTTAGCTCTTATTGACATCTTGACAAATGAGAAGTTCTTTCTTAATCAGAAAATCCCTGAAAATGTAATATCAAATAAAAATTCCCACATTAGCCAAACAAAAGGCTGTATTAGTCTCGCAAGTTATAATAAGTATATACAAATGAAGCCCCCCAGATGATACATACCAAATACCATATTTTAAAAAATATTTTTTGGGGGGCTGGGGAGATAGCTCAGTAGAATAAGTGCTTGCCTGGCAAGTGCAAGGGCCTGAATTCAATCCCTGGTTCTTCCCCCCCACCAAAAATTTTTTTTTGGTTGCTCAGGTTAGATAAACAATTGAATTGTTATTTAATCTTCTCCCAAATGCTATTACTGATGGAGAACTGATAAAAGAATATGCAGCCAAGAATGATACAGAAAAGATGCATAATGATATATTCAGGTGTTAATATATTCATAAAATAATTTTTTCATGTTTATGACATTTCTACTATATATTTAAAAACTTATAAATTTTTGCTTTTTCTCATTTTAAACAAGAATTCATTTACATATATGCTTTTTCATTTAAAATTATCTTTTCTTAAATAGCAATTCCTCTAAATTGCATACTTTTAAAATTCCACACAATGTGAACTTGCTTCTGTATTTTTTTAAACATACTGCATCCTGTGTTGTTTTATGTACAGAGTAGGATCCTGGTGGTCTCAACTTAACTTAGTCATTTAACACAGACCTCAGACATATGCCAGGTACTTTGAGGTACTCTGGCTGCATCAGCACACGCCACAAGGGTGTTGCTTTTGAAAACTACGAGTTGCTAGAGGATGACAGATAATAAACAAGGAAATAAATACATATAGGCATTTAAGACCAAGAATAAAATAGTTCTCACAAAGGAACGTGAGAGAGAATCTGATGAGGAGGGAGGAGAGGGAGCCAGTACTACACTGCAGCCTCAGGTTACAAGCCTTAGTATGTCATTTAAGAGCCCTAGCAGAGTGGTCATTAACAGAAGGGGATGTTTGGCAGAACCAAACAAAACTATAGGCACAATGGCCAAGCTTTGAATTCAGAAATATTTAGAATTGAAACATTGTGCACAAGGAAACTTTTTTGGTATCACAGAAAGGGTTTCTACCCCCAATACATAAATAAAATGCTACAGTCAGTTTTGTTTCCCTTCACGCAACACTTTTTTTTTTAGCATCAACATTTATCTTAAAACAAACACTACTCACACCAATGCTGCATTTGTTATCACCCTTGCAACTTAATGATAAATAAGCCTAAAAGTGACATCAACACCAACACTAAACAACTCTAGAGGAAGCTCTGAAGGACTGACTGCAATCCTGTCCATTACTGTGGTTTATGAAGCGATCTGTTTCCCTGTCAGTTGACCTTCTAGTTTCTCATAGTTCACAGTCTTAGAAGACATATATCAAGGAAGTTAATTTACATTCATAAAATTTATGATAATCCATAGAACAGCTAGAAGATAATAGCTGAATTTAACTTGTAAAAACTATTTGGGAGGTCTGAATTTTAAACAGAATTTTGAAATGCAAAAGATACATAAAATGATATATTGGGTGTAAATGAAGATATTTACATTTGCACCCAATATATCAGATATGGTATAGTGATACATGTGACCCATTTAGCAAATTGGTCACAGCTATAGAGGATGGAGATGGACATCTGTAAATAGACTCTGATAAGATTTCCTCAACCAGAAGATTGGCATAAGCCAGGTGACAAGGGGTGCAAGTAATTGAGGAAACTCAGATATGTGATTTAAAAAAGTTCTAGAAAACATTAATATAAATGGCACATATCAGTTGGACTTCCAAAATCAGTGTAGCTTTTTTCTCCCTTGAGTACTGAGGAGGATCTGGTAAATGCATTATAGAAGTACATTTATAACTTATGAATATATGAAAATCTTTTCTCCATGGATTATCTTAGTAATTCCTTTGTGGAAAACATAACATGAACCCCAATGTGGCCAGTGGAAGTGCTGTGGGCTGGGAATGATGGCTAGATTCAGTATGGAGCACATTTGGGATGGTTCATTAATGTAATTATGCTAGTCACTACCAAGTGCTATGGAACCTCTCTTTTGTCTCAGTTTTAGGATATAGCTCCAGTAAGCAGAGAGAAACCTCAAAAAGAGTCTTTAATAGAAGAGAAAGAGAGAAATAAGCAATTCCTTGAAGCCATTAAGTTCCAGTTGCAAATAATTACTAGCAACATCAAAGTACTAAATTCAAATCACTAAGTCTTTCTTGATAAATTAGAAACATCCACAAGTCAAGTTAAGGTATCCTGGGCACAAATCTGTATGTATTACCAGTTGCACTTGAAACCTTTGATCATTACATTTTATTGGATCACTGAAAATCCCTAGCAAAACTGGAGGAAGTGATGGGTTATGGAACCACTGCTATCTCTAAGGAAAACTCAAAAGATGGTTTTACTCCACTGACTGTATGCTTAAATGCTGTTCTTTGTGTAGTAGGAATGAGCCTATGAGGCCTTTTCTTTCTCTGATGGATGAGAAAGGCACAGTTTCTACCAAATAGCACTTCAAATACCAAACAAGGTCAGTGAACTGAAGCTCTATTTTGAAAACGCCAGTCTCTGGACTTTCTGGTAGGGAACATGCCTAACTGAAGTGCCAGAGGAAATCCAACAATTTTCTGCTTGGAGACTTTTCTAATATTTACAACTGTGGTTTGAGACCTCATTTGTTGACCCATACCTTCTCCTAGAACCCAAAGCTCAGCCTTAACCTCAAGTACCTTTTATCTTATACATCTGCTAGGAAGAGGTTATTTTTTGTCCATGATGTGGAACTGGGCCAGCTGTCCAAGCCATCTTGACCTCAGATTAGATAAATGAAATTTAATCCACTTGAAAGTACTTTTTAAGACCACCCAGATGTTTCATATGGCTGCAGCCTTGCTACTAAATACGTCCATTACACAAGCTGGAGAACATTACCCCAGCTGAGTAATCCACCCAGAGGCATAAGTGAGGCAAAGAGCAACATATCATTATTGACTTTTCTGTGTAACTCTTGCCATCAAATTCAATGTACAACAAAATGCAAAGCCCACAAGTACACAAGAAGATTGCATTTTTATGATTCTTCAAGAAGATGCCAACTGGCCCACAAAAATTATCTGTTGATGCTAAAGTTTGAGGAAGATAAAATTTGATTAGGATTTAAAATATTTTTCCACAAATGGATTTCTGAGAGTTGCAGAAATGAATGAATTTCTGTCAGTTCTAAGTACATAGCCAATGATTAGAGATCTTTGATACCTTTAAAGGAATTCTCAGAACAAGAAAGTTTATATTATTATTTTTATAGGTTCTCAGAATATACCAAAAGCAGGCAGAATATGAGGTGCTCACTAACTTGAAGAAAATGACCTGTTTTTATGTAGCTTATATC
>NW_004524592.1:12432427-12441878 GCF_000260255.1 Octodon degus
TGTGTCTGTGTAGGGCCTCACTATACAGCTCAGATTCATATGATCCTCCTGATTTGTGTCTTACTAGTGCTGGGATTACAGTCATGTGCCACCACGCCCGGACTCCATGGCCAGCTCAGCATACCGAGGGGCAGGGCCAGTGGGGCATACAGTGCCAGGGATGGACCACTGGCCTTTCTGTTTACCGAAGCAAGTGCTTAGTCTGCTAAGCTGTAACACCAGCCCTTGCTTAGTTTTTATGTATAATTGAATTCAATTATTATATAAGAGAGTAGTGTGAAATAGTATTGATAAGAAGTCACAAACAGAGCAGAATCTACCAAGAAGAGAGGGAAATTAGTAACAAAATTTAACAACATAGACCTACCACTAATGACAAACAGACAAACATTAAATGGAGGATTCTCATAAGAGGCCAGCTTTTTTTTTGAACCGGGATTGGACTCAGGCCCTTGCACGTGTCAGGCAAGTGCTTATTCTACTGAGCTATCTCCCCGGCCCTAAAGGCCAGCTTTGGAGCTTGTCAATTAGTTCCTGAGACAAGTAGCCTGTAATTTGAGATGAAGGATCATAATCTCATCTTTCAGATCTTCTCAAGGCAAGCAAAGCAATATGCAGTGCTGTTTTCAAACAAGACTGACTGGAGAAGAAGGAATTGCCCTTACAAACTACACATGAAAGTCTGGATACTATCAGAGCTGTCTTTGCCCTGTGCTTGTCTAGGTCATCTCACTGTTTTATCTCTCAAGATTGGAGCACACACACAGTTGCTTTCAGAGAGGAAGTATATGGGCCTCAAAACAATGACTATTTAGGTATGCCAGCAATATTGCTGCATCTTTTATTTTGTTCCTTCCATGTCTACAACTAGGTGGGATGTGTGGTAAGTATTTTTCTAGTTCGTGACCGTCTTTGTTTCTGCTCTTAAAGTCTATCTAATATTTTCACAAAAAGCTTATGATGCTTCTTGTCCACAGCCTCTAATCACTTCCAAAAGCAGCTTTTAAGTGGTCTTCATCAAGCATAATCAGCAACTTCAGACTAAGGCTTACAATGCACACACAAAAAGAGACTACCCAGAAAATGCTGGGTTTGGAGCAAAGCACACAATAACACATCTTACCCAGGATGGCAAAATAGAATCCTCCGCTTGATGGTAAGCCTACAAAGTCACATCACAAAGATGGGAGGGCTCTGTGGTCATAAAACAATTTACCATTGCTTTCCCTCCCATACTCTAATTTCATAAGCCTTTATGTTTAGGATACAGATTTCATAAGCCCTTATGTTTAGAATAGATTTCATTTCCTATCTAAAACAAACATATGGTATCAAACAGTCTTTTAATGTTCAGATTTAAATTAGTTTTAAAGAGATAAAAAGACTGAAATAATTCTGCTATTTGTGCATGCTTAACAGCAATATTTATATCAACATATTGGCAGAGGAAATGTTAAGTTCCCTATATCTCACTGGGTCCATAGTTTGATTTCAGGAGGAACACCATTACCTGCAACATGTACAATGTGGTATATACATATCACAGACTAAGTGACTGGTAGACCTACCTTGAATAACATTTCATCATGAGAATAAGTCAATTTTATACCACAAATCTTCCCTTAGTGCAAAATTTAATTGTATTTGCTAATGACAGTTTCTCTGTTTTGGTTCATTTATGGCCACTGCTACTTCGTATAAATTTTCAACAAATAGCCAGTTTGTACCCAGTAATCCTGGGATCCAGATTAAGATCTATTCTACTTTCTCTGAATTTTACACAAGGAAGTCTCCTGATTCTCAAAAGCAGGGTTTTCTTAGTCTCTGCTACAAATCAGTCATGAGTCCTCAAAAAATGAAGGGTTATAATTAGCACTCTAACCCATGGATGATATAGGGTATTCAGACTGTGCTACATTACTATACAGAATACTTAACATACTGGCCTGCAATATAAAATCTATTTTTGGCTTTCAGTTACAGTCAAAGAATTGCAGAAAAGAAGCTCTAAAACTAAAGGATACTTCCAATCCACCTGAAAACTATGACTGAGTTGGAAACTCCTAGTGTTACAAACTGCTTAAGTAAACACCTTTAGCCCATGACTCTGACTGATAATCCATTTCCATGAGTTTTCTGGAGATTTATGTGCTACTCCACATTTATTTTACCCAGATATTTATTAAATACTTGTTCAGTGCTAGGAAATGTGTTACTTACTAGGCAAACAGTGACTTGTATAACCAGGTTATCTTTAGGCCACGGTGTTCTCTTACGTGGTACCTACTCTCATGCTGCAGGCTGTACCTCTCTTCCTACATTTTCTTGGCCCACTCTCATTCTGTAGAGCCTGATTCTCTTCTTACCTTAAAAAAAAACTTTGCTATCATTACTAAAACACAGGATTCTTAAAGGGCTCTAAAAAGATCAATTTGTACACCATAATTTACAATACAATGTCCCTAAGACAGCAAAAAAGTTATTGCAAAGTGCTAAGAACAGGAAGGAGATTGATAGCTGTTAGAGAGAGCACCACAGGATAGTTGACATCTATGTAAGTATTCACATATCATCCTTCATCCATTCACCTACCCATCCTCCTTGATTAAGTTTAACGCACTAATGTAGAGTCTGGGGAAAACTTAGATGAATTAGACAAAGGATTACTTAGAAGAGTTCTAAACTCATAGGCTAAAGACACTTACAACACCAGGAAGTACTAGGTACCAAATTCAGACACCCTATAGAGATACGAATTATTTTATTTGTCCACTGGATATGAACAATGATTCATCTAGAACAAAGGGAATAAGAATGGTGGTAAATGATGGTGGATACAGAAAAGTTTTGATACTTAAAACTGGTTTGTATCTTAGAGCAAAATAATGAAAGTCATGTGCATACATTATTCATGAATAATCTTAAAGCTAATTCTGAATTCATGAGGCAGTAGGGTGATATGGCCAAAACTCTGGAAGCAGAGATTATTCATAAAACAAAAAGACATAATAAAAATATAACTTTAGCATTTTCCTGTGTCAAGGTGTTGTTTTTGAATATTTTCATTTGAATAAAATCAACTCTACTGGAAAATAATTTTACATTATCTATTCCTAAGAATTTTGTTCCTTTGGAAGATTCTGTAAATTAAATTGTGTTCTATTTTTTTCAAGATAGTTCATTTTTAGCACACACAAGCACAACTGATTTTTCTAGCCTGAAAACTTACTGAATTTGTTTTAATCCTAGGAGTTTCTTGGAGAAGTACTTATGGTTTTCTACATAAATATTATGTAAACAGATTATTTAATTTCTTGCTTCCCAATTTGGAATTATTTTATTTCTTTTTTTTTCCTTTAGTCTTTGGAATTATTTTATTTCTTTTTCTTACCAAATTGGCTATTAATTCTACTATAGTGGTATGATAAACATAAGTGATAAGGGTAAGTATCTTAAAATAAAAACTTTCAGTTCTTTCACATCTAAAATTGATGCTTGAAGTGTGATACTGTGTAAACTTCAAATTTCTAGAAAAACAAGAGTACACTCAGTGAAAAGCTTATACAGGGATGAAATTATAAAGATCAGAGCAGAAATTAACCCACTATGTCTAAGAAAACATAAAAAGAATCAATGAATTGAAGCCTTGGTTCTTTGAAAGCTTAAATATAATAAACCCTTATCCAAACTTATCAAAAAGAAAAGAGTTAAATCCACAAAATTAATAATTAAAAGGGTAAAATCACAATGAAACCTGCACAAATCCAGATCATCCATACCTACTCTGAGAACTAGTATCCTAGTAAAATGGAAAATGAATATGAAATGGACAGATTCCTACATACAAAGCTGAATTAAGAAGATACAAAAAATCCTACATAAGCCAGTATCAATAAATGAAATCAAAGATGTAATTAAAAGATGTAAAAAGAAAAGCCTAGGAACTGATGATTCACTCCTGAATACTACAAGAAATTTAGAGAAGATCTAACACCACTACTTCTCAAAATCTTCAATGAAATTGAAAGGGAAGCAGTACTCCCCAATTCATTTCTGGAAGCAAGTATTATCAAGATAAGAAAACCAGAGAACAACGCACCCATGAAAGAGAACTACAGGCTGATCTCCCTAATGAACACAGATGCAGAAATCCTCAGTAAGAAAGTAGCAAACACAATGTAACAAATCGTGAAGAAGAGTACACACAATGACCAAGTAGAGTTCATTCAGGGATTGTTCAACATACCTAAATCAACAAACCCTAACAGATACTATTAACAGAACAAAAAACATCTGACCATCTCAATAGGTGCAGAAAAGCTTTGGACAAAGTCTGTCACCCATTAATGATAAAAACTCTACAGAAGGAATAGATGGCTTTTATCTCAATCTGATTAAAGATCTCCATGACAAGTGATAGCTAAAATCATAATAAATGGACAAAATTGAAAGCTTGCTTCTAAAATTAGAAACAGGACAAGGTTGTCCACTGTCTCCTCTCTTATTCAACATAATCCTGGAAATTTAGCCAGATCAATTAGACAAGAGAAAGAAATAAAAGGAGTAATAATAGGAAATAAAGAATTTAAATTATCATTATTGGCATATGATGTGATACTCTACATAGAAGACCCCCAAAACTCCATTAAAAAGCTACTGGATTTAATAAGCAAATTCAGTATTGTAGCTGGATACAAAGTCAACACACAAAAATCAATAACAAACAAGTAACAACAAAATCATCAAGAGAGAAACAAGAAAAAAAATACTCCTATCATAATAACATCAAAAATAATGACACACCTAGGAACCAATCTAACAAAAAATGTAAAACACCTCTACATTGAAAATTATAGTAGTCTGAAAATTGAAGTACTGTAGAGATTGAAGAGAACATCAGAAGATAAAAAGATATAATTTGTTCTTGAGTAGGAAGAACCAGTACAGGGAAAATGGGCGTACTTCCAAAACTGTTACACAGATTTCATGAAATTTCAATGAAAAGTCCGGTGGCATACCTCAGAGAATAAGATAAATAATCCTAAAATTCACTTGGAGCCAGAAGAGACCTAGAATAGGAAAGGCAATTCTGGGCAACAAAGGCAAAGCAGGGCAAAACCATAATCTCTGACTTGAAATTACATATAAAGCTACTATCTAAAACAGTATGGTACTGGAAAAAGCAAGTAACAAAAACCAGCCTCAAAGGTCAGTAGAACAGATTAGAAGATGCAGAAATAATGTAGAACACTAAGCCCTCTTTGATGACTGTGTCATATATATTCACTGGGAGAAAGATAGGATCTTTAGTAAATGGTGGGAATAACTGCCTCTGCAGTACAGAACATATATTTCTTACGTGTTCATAAAATATCACCCATATATTTCCTTTTTAATGTATTTAGCACAGGGTCCACAGGGTCTCACTAGACAGATCATAGTGATCCTCCTGTTTTCAGCCTCCCAAGTGCTGGGATTATAGGTACATGCTATCACACCCAGTCTCAATATCCGGTTCAGCATGCCCCAGGGGTGGGGTTGGCATGGCACACCATGGATTGAACCCTGGTCCCTGAGCCTGCCTAAGCAGGCACTTTAGAACTCTGAGCTATTTGGCTGGCCCCAAATAATAAAACAGAAACATTTAATCTCCTGGAAGATAGAATAGGTAAAACTCTTAAAGACATCGATATAAGCAAAGTGTTTATGAATGAAACTCCAATAACACATGAACCATCACAATAACTAGGATATCATCTTATTAAAAAGATTTTTTTTTTGTTTGAACCAGGAATTAAACTCAGGCCCTTGCACTTTTCAGGCAAGCACTTATTCTACTGAGCCATCTCCCTGGCCCTAAGAAACTATAAACAGAATGAAGAGACAACTCATAATGTGGGAAAAAAGAAAGTGTTTTATAGTTGTTCCTCAGACAAAAGATCATCATGGAGAACATATAAAGAACTCATAAAAATCAGATCTCCCAAATTTAAAGGCCTAATGCAAAAAAGGGCATCTGAGAATATAAGCTTTTCAAATGAAGAAATGCAAACAGTAAATAAGTGCATGAAAAAATGTTCAACATCACTGGTCATTTTAAGATATAAAAATTAAAACAACACTGAGATTTCCTCTCACCCCAAAAAGAGCTTTCATCAAAAAACTCAACCAATAACAAATGCTGGGGAGGCTGTGAGGAAACAGGTACATTTCTCCACTGCTGGAGTGCAGACTGGTGCAGCTGCTGTGGTCATCAGTGTGGAGACACCTCACAAAACTAGGATTGGAGGTCCCACCTGCTTCAGCTATCCCCAGAAAATTTAAAATGACATACAACAGCAATATGCACACACCTATATTTATAGCAGCACATAGCGATCTCAGAAGCAACCCAAATGACCATCAACATGGAATGGATTAAAAAAAAATGTCCATTTTATACAATAGAGTACTACTCAGCCATAAAGAAGGATAAGCTAGTGACTTTTATGGGTATAAGGATGCAACGTGAGACCGTGGACTTAAGTGAAATAAGCCAGATGGAAATGTGTAAAAATCATATTGTCTCCCTACTGTGAGAAGCTATAGGAGTAAGACTCAAAATGTATAGTAGATTATGTAAGGTAAGAAGAAAGTGTTCAAAAGTAAAGAAAAACTGGGATGAGGGAAAGAGAAAAGAAGGAAGGGAAAATCGTTCTATCTATCTATCTATCTATCTATCTATCTATCTATCTATCTATCTATCTATCTATCTTGTATGAAAGCTGCCATCCTAGGGCAAGTGTAGCATTCACACCCATATGCCAGGGCATGATAATGAATCAATCACAAACACCACATTCAGCTGCCTCTGAAAAGTGCCCCCACCCCAATAATTGCATGAGGCTTTAGGAAGGGAATTGAAACATAAGCCACAACAAAAATGAACTGGATATTCTCAAATAAAGTAAAAATAAGACTAGATGTTGCCAGAAAATACAATTTTTCTTTTTTTAAATTTAAGAGTGTGTTTGTTGGAAATAACAGATCTGCTTAAAAAATTACTGAAAGACATTCTTCAGGTAGACTGAATTGTCCTAGGGAGGAAATTTGCAAAATCAAAAAAAAAAAAAAAAAGAAATTATATATATGTACTATCAATATAGTTATATTATATTGATATAAAATTGATAGTTATACTACCAATTTTTCTTAATTCATTGAAAAGGTTTGTTTGCATAATTAAATGCCTGTATCTTGTATTCTAAGTAACTAATTTAAGATCACATTATGCATGTATTATCTTCTATTACCCCTTATTTTGAAATTTTATATTAATCATTCTTTTTAAAATAAAATTCACAAATTTTAAAAAATGTTTGATTTAATAAAAAAAACTGGAGTTTTTATAAGTTAATGCTTTTTTACATATATTGAGATGATCACATGATTTTTATCCTTCATCCTATTGATACGAGGCGATAAAAGGTCACCACACTAAAAATAATAGTGATAAAAGAAATTGAAGACAATAAAAATAATGTTAAAGATATCTCTTGTCTATAATTTAGAAAAAAAATTGTTAAAATCTGTACTATACAAAGGGACTCACCAATTCAATGCAATGCTTTGTAGATTGGTACAGGTGTTGTGGAAGATAATATAGAAATGCCTCACAAAATTAAAAATGTGGAAATTACATTCATAGCATCATTACTGGCTGTAACCATGATGTGGGACCATCCTAATGTTCACTGCTGGAGAAAACACACACACACACACACACACACACACACACACACACACACTCATTCAGCCACAAAACGAATGACATCCTAATATTTGTAACAACATAGATCAATCCAGAGCAGAGTACTCTACGTGAACTAAGCCGGGAAAAGGAAAAACAAATACTGTCTGACCTCACATGAATGATAATCTAAATAAGTCAAAATTGCAGAAGGAAAAAATATGGTGCCAACTATTAGGGATAAGGTAGTGAGGGAGATAGAGGCTGAACAAGAAGTATGAATTTTCAGTTATAATATGAATAAATTTGGGGAATCATATGTAGAACACAGTGACTATAGTCAATAATACTGTATTGTTCACTTAAAATTTGGTAAAATATGAATGTAATATTCCCACCCTGCACATTACATAGTGGTGGTAATAGGTACAATAGTTATTTCTGTTGTGATCAGTAATAAAAAACATATATCAAATCATGATATAACTAAAATATATGTGCTTGTTAAGTATTTAAAATAAAATTTTAAAAAGAACCTATATAATTTGGCCTTATTTCTCCACCCTTTCGCTTCCCTCTTCCCTCCTCAATACCCTGCAGCTACTTCAGTTCTGCTCTGGGTCTCCATCTTCGCAAGTTCACTCAGGGTCCTTTTCCCCTGTGGAATAGTCTATTTGCTCCATTTAGGATGGTGATGTGCCATTCCATGGCCTCTCAGAGTAGGCGTCTTCTAGTCACTCTCCGTCCTGTATCCTGCTGTATTTTCCTCACTGAAATGTTACCATTAGAGATAATCTTGTACATCTATTTACACATATGATTTCTAATAGTCCAAATACAAGTTGCTGGTTGAACTTGTGAGGTACAAAGTGCAATTGCATTGGGCTACAAGACTACAGATATGGTGGGAAAAGAAACATGGAACAGGTGTTATTCTTGGACTTCAGAAGCAGGCTGATATTAAACCCCAGAGACTTATGGCTTTTTGCATGTTGGGTCAGCAGGAATCAAGATCAGGAATCAGTTCCAGGGTTACAAAAAACCCAACACCATTACATCTCATTTCTGATTCTAAAGTGTGCTCACAGTTTAACCGAAGCAGGGAATTGGAAAATCACACAGGCTTAGGCAGAACTGTGCAAAAAAATTGTCACCAGTCCTAGAGTAACAATTAAAAAAACAAACAAACAAAAAAAAAACCCAAACAAAACCCCACATTTGTTTCAATTTATTCTTTAAGGACTTATTACAAGAGATGACTCCTCTAAGATAATAAAATTTGTCCATGATGTTTGCAAGGAGCCACTTAGCATGACCAAAGGCTGCTGTGCATGTGTCACCAGGCAGGTCTGTATGAGAAAGGCTGACATTTTTGGCAGTGACAACAGCCAAAAGGAAAACAGCCGCAGCAGCCCTTGTAGCAGTGGCTGTGAATCTCCCTGATTACAAGCCACAAGCATGCAATCGCTGGTATACAGAAACTCCTGACTAATAGCCGTGAGCAGTTTGCCTTTGCTATCTAAGTGCTGCAGAATGAACACACTCTTGCCTGACCTCCACTCAGCATTAATACCTGAATCATAGCCTGGGGAAGCTCAATATTCCACTGCTGGAAAGAAGATAAACAGTAACAATACAAAGATGCAGCCCTTTAGTGCTGCTAGTTAAACTGAATGCATTTAATCTTTCTTTGGCATCTAAAATGTCTGTCAACTTCTCTTG
>NW_004524592.1:12442068-12443416 GCF_000260255.1 Octodon degus
ATATGGTTTAACAATAGGAGAAAATGCCAGAATCATTACTCATAACACCTAGCTATAGGCCTGAAATATACAATGAATTTTTGTGGTGTAAGATATGCAGAATCTGTTCTGGAAACATAATATGCTTCACAGCCTGTTATGATATGAATGCATTACATAACTATAGGAAAATCTGCCCACATCAAATAGTTTCTAGGGCCAGGGATATAACTCAGAGACACAGCACCTGTTTTATAAACTCTAGGTCATGAGTTCAATTCCCAGAACAAAACAATAGTTTCTAACATGATAATAAAGTAAATTATAGTATTTTATCAGAAAGAATGATCAACAAACCTGGACAAATGTCCATTTTACTCCTCCATCATCACATCTAGTGAGTAATGGAGGAAACCCCAACCTGTACTCCTCTCTCACATACAACATCACTTTCCAAAGACATTCTGCAGACTACACAAAAGTAAATGTTGCTGGGCCAAAGTCCTACACAGGTTGCTGTAAATGCGTGTGTGTTTTCATAAGAAAGGAAAGTGTAGTCTAATCTAACTACTTGAATTCTCGAGTCCACTAATGCATCTTTCAAAGGAGGAAAGTCTACACCCTCTAATTTTATTTAATTCAAACTGCAGAAGAAGCAATATCATATAATTTCCATTTAGCCAAGTATTTTTTTCCTTATTTATTTATTTATTTTTTGAGACAGGCTCTCACTATGTAGTCCCAGCTGACCTTGAACTTGCTATGTAACTCACTCTGGCCTCGAACTCCTGGCGATTTTCCTGCCTCAGCCTCCTGAGTGCTGCAATTACAGGGTAAACCATCACATCTGGTTTCCTCACATTTCTTTTTTTTCCCATAATTTTATTGATAAACAAATAGCAATGAGACAGTTTCAAATCAAATCAGTAGTACACTTTCAATAATTAACACACTGCATACATTCTTCTTAGTGGCTAATTGCTATACAAGATACGGACTTGATATCCTATTTACAAACACCATTATAACAAATCATTCTATTCATTAACAGAATGTAAGTATATATCTATCCTAACCACTTTTAATACACAGATACAAAATGCACATTCATCTGTTTACCCTTTTTTTGTTAAATTGTGTTATTTGAATATTATAAGTGTGTAAACTCAACAAAATATTCTAAAAGAATCCAGTATCCCATAATAGTATTGGGTCTTCCGCTTAACTGGCAATGTCAGAAACTGTTGACCTGAGTCTCTCACAGCTCAACATAACAGCATGGCTTTATTTCTTATGTTTCATTTTTATACTTTCATTCTGGATATTTAAGACCAAGGTAAAGCAGGACCTATGCAACAAGAGTTGTAGC
>NW_004524592.1:12449364-12500426 GCF_000260255.1 Octodon degus
GTAGTTGCTTCTTTATTTCAGATGGTATGAGTTCTGAGAGTTCTTTTTTATTTCAGAAAAGAATTGTGCTCTGATTACCTCTATATCTTTCTGCTTTTCCTTATTTACTATCGACACTATTAATTCATGCATTTGAGCTGAGCTAGTGTCCTGCGCACTTGTTCTGGATGGGCAGTGGGTTTCCTCCATATGTTTCTGCATTTGATTCTTTACTGCAGATACTATTAATTCAGGGATTTCTTGTTTTATTTCCAATCTAAGTTGCTCTATATGGTTCTGCAGCTGTTTCTTTACTTCAGAAGGCGTTGATTCATTGCTTTCAACTGTGTGACTCCCAATTTGTTCTGTTAGTGTCCTCAGCATTTGTTATGGGTGGGCTTGGATTCTGAGGTTGCATTTTGTTCCTTCTCGTCATTTTCTATAGCACTGTCTTCTGACCTTTGTTGAAGATTTTCATTGTAGTTATAACCTCAGCACGTACTGAAGTTCAGTTGCAGATCTACAAAGTTTGGATTTATCCAGCTGTGCCTGGCTTTGGTCTGACTGCTGTGCTCAGCTCCTTACTGCTGCTGCCCTTAAGGGTGAACCTGTGTGCCCCTGTGGCAAGATGTTCGGCTCCTGGAATACCTAGGTCTTGTATCCTCTACACTCTCTGCAGGGATTGCAGCTGCAGGATTGCACAGCAGGCATGTATGCCAGTCGTGAGCTGAGCCTGGAGGGGACAAGGTGGAGTAGGGCGCAGAGGCAGCTCTCACACACACTCACCGGGCCTGGGCTAGGACTGGGTCTGGGGGTTCCTGGAATGCGGCAGAAATTCCTACTAGGTGAGCAGGGTGGGGGAGGTGCTGCGGAGTCTTGTGGGGTGTCCCAAGGAGGTGGAGGAGGGTCTCACCCACGCTGCACCTGGGGTGGGAAGAGTAGTTTGTCCAGCTCGTGCAGGGTAGAAGGAAGCTCTCCCACACACTCACAGGACCTGGGATAGGACTAGGTCTGGGGATTCCCGGAATGAGGCAGAAATTCCTACGTGGCGGGCGGGGTGGGGGAGGTGCTGCGGATTGGTGGGGGGCATCCCAACGGGCTAGAAGAGGGTCTCACCCAAGCTCCGTCTGGTCCTGGACGAGTAGTCTGTCCTGCCAGTGCAGGGTAGCTGGAAGCTCTCCCACACACTCACTGGACCTGGGCTAGGACTGGTTCTGGGGGTTCCCGGAATGCGGCAGAAATTCCTACTCAGTGGGTGGGGTTGGGGAGGTGCTGCAGCATGGTGTGGGGTGTCCCAAGGGGGTGGAAGAGGGTCTCACCCACGCTGCACCTGGGCTGGGATGAGTAGTCTGTCCTGCCAGTGCAGGGTAGCTGGAAGCTCTCCCACACACTCATTGGACCTGGGGTAAGACTGGGTCTGGGGGTTCCCGGAACGTGGCAGAAATTCCTACTCCGCGGGCGGGGTGGGGGAGGTGCTGCAGAGTGGTGTGGGGTGTCCCAAGGGGGTAGAAGAGGGTCTCACCCATGCTGCGCCTGGGCTGGGATTAGTAGTCTGTTCCGCTGGCGCAGAGTAGACAGAAGCTCTCCCACACACTAAGCGGACCTGGGCTAGGACTGGGTCTGGGGGTTCCAGAAAGGCGGCAGAAATTCCTATTCGGCAGGCGGGGTGGGGGAGGTGCTGCAGAGTGGTGTGGGGCATCCCAATGGGGTGGAAAAGGGTCTCACCCAGGCTGTACCTGGGCTGGGAGGAATAGTCTGTCCCAATGGCGCAGGGTAGCTGGAAGCTCTCCCACACACTCACTGGACCCGGGCTAGGACTTAGCCAAGTATTTTTTGACTATAGTATTTGACGAGGAAATTTATGTATGTCTGAACTTCCATTACTAGAGTCTGTATAGCAGGAACAGGACTGCGTTCATGGTTCTCCCAGCAGAAATAAAAATAATAAAAAATCCATTAAAAATGAATGAGAAAACAAAAATAAAATAGTTGATTTCTGGAAGATAACAGCACCAATAAAGATGCAAAGTGAGAGTCCAGTTATCACAGGCAACTCCTCAGGCTTCCTTGCTTCAATGTAGTTTGCGGAGAGGCCAAAGGTGAGGACCTATGTAAGCAGCACTGCTATCGTGTACAATTATTATTTTAATCGACACTGTGCTGTGTTAATGAGTGCCAACCATGTGCCAGATGGTGTTGAAAACAAAGCCTTCACTGCAATCTCGCCCAGTGGGATCACCACCTCTTCTCTTTGTGAAAACGATCACAAACGTGGTAATGAGCTAACTCCAATGCAACCCAACTTCTAATCCCCCGACACATTCTGATTGGGCATTGCACCAAGATTTGGCATAGAAAAGGCACCTGGAGTGCTGTCGGATGATCTCTTCAGGGATAATGGACCAGGGAACTGAGCCTGTAATGATTTCATATCAGTTTGTTCAAGTTCAGTTGCTATTAATTGGGTTCAAGTTCAGCTCCAGTTCACACAATCTAAATAAATAGCAGTAGAAACCAGCTTAGGGCTTGGCACAGTATGTACCTTTGTAGCTAACAAGAAGCAAGTGAAAGAGAAAGATGTAGAGAAATGCCTTGCAGAGATGTTGTTTGGTATCTACAGTCTGCCGTGTAGAGTTGGGGTAGGGGGACTTCTACAAATGGTGCTCTGCTTTGTAAATAATTCTGACACATGAAGCTGGAAAACAAATTATATATGAAATTGCACACATAAAATTTTTGAGAACAGCCACAGACAAATGTGGCTACTGCTGGCTTGATGTCCACAGGATCTGGAATCTGGACTTCCTCTAGACTTTCCACACACTTTGTAAATTCGAGGAAATAATTCACTTACAACCTAACTAAAATCTGGAAAAGAAATAGTTTAGACAAATTCATTCCTAAACAGAGAAAAAAGCACAATATTGCAGAGAAATCTATTTAAAAATAGGGCTTTGCATATTTTATGGGAAAAATCAATTCAAAATCTATTTTTTTCTAGCCCACTAAGATTCACTTTAAGTTGGCTTCACTAGAATGAAATTTAAAATGCATTTCTAAAGATCATTTGTAGGAAATTTTGAATGAAGGCATTTCAAATTCAGTGTTGGCTGGCAAACTCTAATTTCTATTAGAATCCTGTCACTATGCTTAAAATGAGAAGATACTCGCATGGCTATTTTATAAATAATATATGTGGAAGGTAATATCTACAGGTAAAATTAGGATTTTTAAATGCATATTTATTTGTCATATAATAACAGATAATTTAAAATATAACTGGTTCAACATCAATGAATATAATCATTGAGCTATTTTTATCACTTATTTATGTTATTAAGCCTAAAAATGAAATAAGCAGATGCCCCAAAGGGTCAAATTATGAAATTGAAGGTAACGTAAACAAAGGACTGGATTTGTTTGAAAAATGCAACTTTCAGTATTTTAGATTGTTTGGTTTTTCTTTTCCATTTTGTTTTCTTTGAAGAAAAGAAAGAGGTATTTAATCAGGTATGAACAATTTGGTACCCTCCCAATGAAGATGCTACTTGATGTATAACCACACTAACTTTCTTAACCTTCTAGGGTTTCAACTTTCTCAAAATAAATTGAAAGCCAAAGGGCGAATAAAAAGTTTTAAGACCGTATGTGAAATGTCTGGCAGAATGCCTGTACTACAACAGTTGTGTAGAGCACACCATTCCCTGTGCCTACCTGACAGCAGCCCTGCAAATTCTGGTTCTTACACAGTCAGTCCTTCCAAGGAACCCCCTCCCAGGTAGTCTGGTTGGCAACTGAGAAGTCACCCCTGCAACCTGAGCCACTTGTGTTTCTAGGCTCAGTGCTTGCCTACAAAGAGAAAAGTCTACAATATGGAATATTTTTGCTTACTATGTACAATAAGCTTTACTGCTTTACATAGAACTCACTAAATAATTATTTTATTCTACATTCTAGCTGCTCATCACCTGTTCCCTAATTTTAAAGAGAATAGTAGAAATGAAACTCAGCTCATGTTGTTATCTTCTACCAAACTAGACAAGACAGTGCTTTGTGTCAACTTTCCAGTTATGGAGCCTCGCATGTAGGCTCAGGAAATCATTCACATGTGCTGTATTTTCCTATCTTAGACATGTGCTCTTTCAGGAGACACACAAGTAAGCAGTCATGCTTTCCCTATCCTGCAGTCTCTTATCACCTCTGCCTGAACTCTGCCACACTTTCATCTGAGGTTTGAGGAGGCGAGCTCACTTAGGGAGTATCTTCCTCATCAAATTTCCAGCTCAAGTGGTCATGGGTCTCTGAAGGGAAGCCCTCCAGCGGCCTGCACTGCAGGCTGCTGCCTCCGCATGTTTACCATTAGCCTTTCTGTATTAACCTTTGCCTTGTTTGCTTGACTTTGCCTATCTCTGATTTCAAGTTGAGGGTTTTAAGGACAGAAGTGGTGTTAAATACTCCCAAAAAAGCTAACCCAGAAGACAGTTCCATGGTATATTACTGAAGTATGTCTACCCCCAGGAGCCTAGGGTTTTAAGTTTTGAACAGGAATGCCAGCTTTCCTTAGTACTACTCAACTAACTCTGACAACCCAAAGACCAAAGTGTCAAAGATAATTTTCCTATGTACAACTAATATTTGTATACATGAAACACACAGTTTGTATGAAATATTATACTTTTAATTATACCATAACTTTGAAATAAACCTAATGTAAAAATATGTTAAAATGTCCCCTTGCCCTATATTAGTGAATGCCTATGAAGGATATTTTTTCCCAAGATCACTGAGATGATTCTTGCACTTATGAAATTATAAGAGTTCAAATAAAAACAGAATAGAATTTTGATTTAATTCAATGAATATGCAGTATTGTCTATTATGTTTCTGGTTTTACAGGCAATATTAAGCAGTATATATCTACTGTTTTCTCTCAAGAAACACACTAGGATACTTGAAACCACACATAAAATAATGCAAGTATGTAAGGAAATGTATCACTAGTTGCCAAGCTGAGCAATGCAAACTTCCTAAGTATGCTAGCACTAACTGAAACAATCAGTGTTGTCCTTGGGCAGAGGAGTTTGCGCCACACAAGTAGACCCAACATCACCCACCCTTGAAAGTTGAGCTTAGATTGAGAAAATAAAGAAATTTATCAGAAGTAACATGCATAATCAACAGTGGCAGAAAAGATTATGGCTTGCAGGGTTGGGGAGAAGACCATGGTAATCGTGAGTATCCCCCAACCACTGCAATTAGCCCGGTAAGATGCTTTGTTCTGGGAGCTCTGAATGTAAAAGAGTTAGCTACACCCAAACACACTGCACCTTTTCATCACGGCCTGCACGTTCACTACCACAAAGGCTTGTGTTAGAGCTATAATCCAGACAACTGGCTCTCTGGAGAGTTCTCCTGACCACCATACCTTATTCTTTTAGCAGTTCTCTAACTAAATATGACTTCTACATTTCCACCTGATGCTCTCTTCTGTATCTGGTGACTTCCCCTAAGTCTCTGTCTTTGTTACTTTGGCACTTTTCTTCCAAGAAATTCTGCTTTCAGAATTTCTAGGCTAACTGTAGTAAAAACAAAACAAGCAAAATAAATTAAATTAAATTAAATTAAATTAAATTAATAACAATAACAGTATTGGTAAGAGTGTGAAAAGACTGAAATCTGAATTCACAGATGTTTCAACAGTAAAATGGTGCTGTTGCTGTGGGTTACAGCATGACAGCTCCTCAAATGATAAAGAACAAAGTTAACTTACAGCCTACCAATGCAACTCCTAAGAAAACACATGCCCATATAATAATTTCATAATATTCCTGTTATAAAATATACATACTATCACTGTTTGTAACAGTGAAAAATAGATATAACACTAATGTCTATTAACTCTTACATAGATAAATGAAATGTGGTATAGCCATTAAATAGACTAGTCGGCAGTAAAGAAAAAAAGTACTGAAATATGTCATAATATGTATGAGCACCAAAAGCATTACACTCAGCCACAAAGGATCATGTACTGCTCAATTGTATCACAGGAAACTTACACGACAAGCAAACCTGCAAAAGACAGATGGCTGCCTCCAGTTTGAGTGGGGAATATGGACACTGGAGAGCATTGCTAAGAGTCATAGCATTTCTTTCTGGTACGCTTAAAATGCTCTGGACTTGATCATAGTGTCCATCAGTTCCCAATTCTGCAAATACACCACTAACCACTGAAACACACACTTTGAATTAGTGAAATACATGTCATAAATCACATCTCAGGAAGCTCTTAAAGAAAAAAGTCTATTCTGAAGATTTCGGTTTTATTATATGAGTCATAATAGTTTTAGCTTCTCATTTACTACTTTAGTAAAGTAGATGCTGCAGGTAGAGGCTGACAGAAGCCTATTTAACAGAAAGAATTTACTGGCCAAGTAAAATATTGCATCACATATGAAAAAGTGAATGTTTTTTTGTTTTTGTATTTTTTAGGGAAGTGTCTACCGGGTGTTTAGGGTCTTACTACTAGATCAGACTCATAGTGATCTGCCTGTTTACAGCCTTCCAAGAGCTGGGATTACAGGCACGCGCCACCACACTCAGTCTCTAAATAAATGAACTTTTAAAAACATTACTTTACTAATCATCACATGCATGTTGGTTATATTACTAAGGTAATTTCATCCAATAGTCTTTGTTTACTGTTTAGAAAACTGAAAATCTGAAAGTTTAGTTGAGTAGCTAATAAGGACCAGAATGTTGGTCTTTTCACTTCTGTCCTTTCCAGATTTCATGATCATATTTCCCCTTCTTGGTATGAACTAGAAACAATGATGCTACATAGATAAGTAGTCATTACACACAGACAACCACACTTGGCCATCACTCCAGGCAATGGCTCTTCAAGGTTCCAGTCATTCCCATCTTTACTCCGGGTATTTAGCACAGTGCCTGGCAACAGTGTAGGCTCACTAAACATTTAAGGAATGAACACCTAAAGAGTAAATTTTATCTTCCAGCATTACTAAAAAGCATAGATTTCCAAGTAGAGAGCCCTAGTCTTTTATCTATAACCACCTATTACCTCTGCTTACTCTATCAGTGCTATCAAGGACACTTATCTGTTCTCTCCTGTCAGTTCTCCCTTTGACCTCAGTGTTTATGTTAATGGTCCTATCTTCCTCCTAGTCACAGAGTAATAAGGCCAGGATTTAGTCAGGGCCCATAAAGGATAATTCAGTAGTCCAGGACCACTTCATTTAGGCTATCAAGACATTAATCGGAAATTAGGTGATGAGTATGTCACTGAATGGGTGACACTAGAGATGAGAGATCAGGTAAGCTGAGAGCCCCCATTATGACTGGTGAACAGGGCCAGAAGGCTGACATGCACAGAAGGTAGAAACGAGTGTGTATAAGGCTATGGTAAAACGACACCAAAATTTGAGATCAAGGAGTGCTGAGTCCATAAACAAGAAAATAACAACCCATAAGAGAAAAGGTTAGCTATCTACCAAAATGGTGCCATCCATAAAAGCAATTAAGGAGAAGTCAAGGCCCATCAAAATGATCTGGGTGGACTTATAGGCAAGAACTAGAGTTAGACTAAATTATTTTTAAAACATTTTACCTCATTCAATTATGCATTTTTTCCTAGCAGGATGTAACATTTATTCAAATAATAACTAAATATTTGCATGTGTCAGTCATGGGTAATGTCCTGTCTGTGCTATATAATGGTGCAGTTCTCCTTATCTGTGGACCAAATGCTTTTTTATATCCTTTGAATTCAACAATATCAGTTTTTTCCTCCTCTCTCTCTCTCTCTCTCTCTCTCTCTCTCTCTCTCTCTCTCTCTCTCTTTTTCAGTCCAGGGCTTCCATACTCCTCTCCATTCCCAGGAAAAAGGGAGAAGGAGAGGGAGATGGAGAGGGAGAGGGAGAGGGAGAGGGAGAGGGAGAGGGAGAGGGAGAGGGAGAGAATCAAGATGAGTATGAAACACATAACTACAAACAACTGTTCCTGCTGGCAGAAGAGGAGCCTGAGACTCAGGAAAGACACTCAATTCAGCCAGGACCTCCAAAGCCATATGAGGCAGAACTGAGTCTGCACAGCTTTGTTGCACTCCGAAGCAGTGACTCCTCCACACAGCAGCAGCTTTGAGACACAGCTTCTCTCTGAACTGGCAAATGGAGTTGGTGGATGGCAGCTATTGGCAAGGAGAGATTCACAGAGCATTTGCACTGCTCTACAGAGAGAAGGATACACTACTACATAGTTAATCATGAATAGTTAGGTAGAAAAACCTTCAGTGGAGAGGGTAATTCATCAGGTTGCCCCCACTTACTGAAAGCATCTCTTAAGAAAAATCAATTTCTTTCATCAAATTCTCATTCAAACAAATAACCTTGCATCCTATGATTTGGGCTCCTGGGTAGATGCGCCTGAGCAGGCTACAAGCCCACTTCCACAGACTTGCATTTCCCTCATGGTAGAGCATTAAATTGTCATAAAGGCTGCAATCTGTTGCTCTAGGGTTTTATGCTTTGGGCCTGTTTACCTTTGGGAAAATTAACAAGATTGTATGGATGGTCCCTAAAAGCAGAGAGGCCCATTTATTTAGACCATGATGATGAACAAAAAACTTTCAGACTTCCTTCATGCCAGAATGAAGTTATGGTCTCTTAAAAGCATCCTTTTCCTTTCTATTTTCACTAGCATCCTCGGCTCAGTTATTTTTAGGGCAGGCAACCCTAGGCAGTGCCTATTTTGTGATCAGCCCCAAGAATAAGTCTTGCTTCAGATCCTCCTCATTTTTGACAGTGATTATTCAACAAATGCCCAATTGTTTTCCAACTCTGTCTTCTATTTCAGCATGAAAGTTGACAGATCTAGAATCAAATCCTATCTGCCACACTTTTGAAAATCTGTGTGACTCTGAGAAAGCAGCTTAACATCACTGCAAAACTCATCATTAAATGAGAATGATGATGAAATTCACCTTTATCAACTGTGAAAAAACACACAAAATGCAGCACATAGTGACTACAATACCGTGTTTATTTAATACATTTAGCAATAATAAATTTAGCTACAGCATTACATTGCCTTTAAGTGCCTTGCATGCTTTTATTTTTATGGCCTCACTGCTTTCAAGTGTTGAATGTATCTACACAGCATGGCACCTAATGCCATCTACAGGGTGGTATCACATAGGTTCAAGGTCATCTTCTAATGCTAGCAGTATTGATACAAGATCCTTCTCAATCAACCCAACTTTCTCACCTGCTGTGGTAGACTGCCAACTGGTTTTCAACTTGTTACACCCAGATGAATTGAAGTATTGTGGTGCTGTGCATGGAGGCCCCACCTGAGCACTGTTGCCAGCAGCTTACCAGGCAGAACTACAAAAGCTGATGGAAGGCTGTTATGGAGCTGCTGGATCTCTTCAGCTATTCTGTTGGGGAACCTTGTCATGCAGGCTTTCCTGGTGAACGTGGCTGCTATCATCAGAGGAAGAGCTCAGGTCCTAGTTGTCACTGAGAAAGGTTACAGTTCACTTTGGGGGAACTCTGGTCCTCACCTTGAGAAGCAGTTCCTGGCTCTGGAGGGCAAGATGATGCACTGCTCAGTCCCCTGAAGAACTTGTTGCATTGGCTTTCCCGAGGGGAACTCAGCTTTCTCCATTGTTGGAGGAACTCAGAACTTCATTGTTGCTGAGGATGGCTATGGTACTTTTTGAGGGGGCTCTGGTTCTTACTTTGAGTAAGAACTGGCTCCAGTTCAGATCCCTCAGCCTGTGTACACAAATCCATCCTTCCCTCACACAGACTTTCTAGCTCCCACCACGGACCTTTGGGGCTTCCCAGAGTATATCCATGAAACATGCCTGATGAAACATTGTCATGGGCTCTTGGCCTCCCCTTGGACTTGTGCAGGGCAGTGTTATGGGCTCTAGGTCTTTCACTGGACTCATGCAGGATATTAGGATCCAGGCTCTCATCTGGACTCATGAGTCTTTAGAATGTGGACACATTTCCTGCACCCTTTGTATATGATTCGTTGGGTGACTACTATAAATAATCTTATAAAATATGCATTCTGTATTGTATTGTTCTCCTTGCAAAGCCCCAAAACACAGCACACACTTTTGAGCTTTATGTCAGATCACAATATATTGCAGATTATTAGGATCATTTTCTCCATTTTCTACCATTTTATGAAACTCTTAATTTCCAACATCTCCACAAATTATTCTAGCATGACCCTATCCCCTTTCCAAGTAAATTATTATTTCTCTGGACTCTCATACTACTTCTAAGAATTATTAGAAAGCTAATCATATATATGTTTCATTTAATTTTTTATATAAGCATTTTATTTTCTTAACCAGATTGTTTTAACTTAGGATGTTTAGCCTTACAAGAAGGTAGGCTAAGACAAGCCAGTTAGGAGTTCAGCTGTATGGGAAGGAAGCACATGCTACTTGCCTGAAAGGGCAGTGGCACAAATTCAGAAAGCCAGAGAAAGTAAACACAGAAATCAAAGAGGTACCACTGTTCCTCAATAATGACTTGGAAACGATGGTCACTGGATGCCTTTGTTTTCAGAGGAGCTTTAGAATCCAGATGTGATCCCAGAGATTCTTGTTCGCCCAGCAATCAGAGGGATACTACTCTTATTTGCCTCTTACATTGGGGTTCTGCATAAAATTACGTTGGCAGGAAATGGTCACACAGATGAAAATGCACCTGAAAACCAATACACTAGCTATTTATGAGTCCAGTACTTCCTGCGTGTCTTCTCTGGCAGCTTCCATTTCTAGAGAAGAAGAGTTGGGTACATGAAGAACAGGAGGCCAGTATGGCTGTAGCACAAAGAGACAAGAGAAAAGGGTGCAAGATGAGTCAATATAAGGTTGCAGAAGCAACAAAATAGGCCTGATAGGTGGGGAAGGTTTTGGCCTTCACTTGATGTGCTGGAGCAGGTCATTACCATTTTTATCCAGGAGCAATCACAGTCTGACTTAGTATTTCAATTCTACATTTCTGTTTTACATTTTCATTGTATATTTTAAAAGATAATTTAAACTGCTTTGTGAAGAGGATTGTAGAGACATGAAAGAGGAAATTTACATTGTAGTAGTGTAAGACACTGGTGGCTTAGTCTAGGTAAAGGAACAGTTTTGATACTCATTTTAAGACTGATAAAACCATCTTTTTTCATTTTCATTTCTAGGCAAATTAAGTACAGTTGTTGGCAGTGGCAAACTGAGGTCAGGGAATATGGAAATGTTCAAGGGAGGTAGGAGGACCAAAGAGGGCAGGAGAAGGCTTATAGTAAGGCTCATATAGGGAGACAAAATCCATTCTCTTTCATTTGTTCACATATCACTTATTGATAGCTACATGCCAGACACTGTGCTGAATGCTGACATGAAGCAAAGCAGGGTCCGTTAGGCTCTGTCCCCTATTACATTTTCTCTGTTTGGCACAGCCCTTTGTGCAGAAGAGATGCCTAAGGAGGACTAGCTGAACAAGTGCTTTAAAAAAACAATTTTAATCATGGGCATGTCTGGTATGCTAAATATCTGCACAGCAAAAGTTATTTGCCAAATTGTAGAAGAAAATGCTAATGAACACCATTACTCAGGTGCCACTTTCTCAGCTCGCAAATGCGGGTATCACAGTGGTGAATTAGATATCACTCCTTTTCCTTCCTGCTCTCCCTTCATGCTCAATACCTGAAAACTACAGATAAGAATGAAGTTCTACCCTGTGGACTTCAACAGCCATACATGTGACAGTTCGACATCAGAATCGCAAATGCAGAATGACAGAAATCTACTTGCACCTGCAGAGAGGTTAAAGCAGCTGTAGTTGAAGTCCAGCTGTCAGGAAATTTCTAGCTTTCACAAACTAATTTGAAAAGGATAGAAGGAGTTAGGTTGATAATAGTGGCAACATGCAAATGAAGCAATTTTTGTTTTTATTTTTATTTGGTGCATGGCCTGATCATTATGTTCATTAAATTTAATATCCCAGCATGCCAGTGTGAACATGTGAAGTCTTCCTGGAGCCTTCATCAAACTCCAGGAGAGATGCTGGTTCACAGGACAATTTAGATAGCTGAGACTGCAGCACAGCTGTGGGCGAGGGGAATTCAAAGACACACAGACAAGGGCAGGAAGATGCGGTGACAGTGAAGATGCTCCTCAGTCTGCACGTTTCACAGCAGGGTGACACCTTAGCTCTCAGACTGTAGAAATTGTTCCACCACTCACTTCCCTCCACTGTAGGACTGCAACTGTGGCCGTGCAGGCCTCATTTTGCCCCTTCCCGATAGGAAGTCTGCCCTTTGGCCTCTGGTAACTCAGCAATTGCTCATTTAAAATGGTTTTTAACCTGTGATGCTGACCACAGACTTGAAGATGCTGACTCAGAGCACTGTCAATCATTTCTCCAGAAGCAGTGGGGAACATATTTCTCTCTCTCTCTGCTCCTGTATATTACTTATTCTTGCAGCAAGATTAGATTGCTGATTCTTACTTTATCATCCCCTCACTCTCGTGACAGGCAACTAACCTCAGGTCTTCCACAAAAGTGAGCTCGACTACATCAATGGGGGGTGGATAGCCCACTTATGTGCTCTTCTAAGACAGGCTATGCTGACCAGAGACATTCTTGGTATAGCAGATGTGGGGTCACACCTGGTGGATAAAGGGTACAAATACTGCCTGGTTCTATGGTACCAAAGCACAGGATGACCTCCCCACAACAGAGAAGTCTCCAGCCCAAAATGTGAGCAGTGCTAGGGTAAGAAACCCTGCAGGATCCCACACAATATATAGGAGGAAGAGAATATACTCCTTCCTCTTGAATTAAAAATTAAACAACCTCATTGGGCATAATGACATTTATATACAAGACAGTCTAAGGGGAAAAATAATTTTAAACATCTAAAGACAACTATGTTGAATAATTAAACTATAGTTATCAATTATGGATTCTGGAAAAAAGACAGAAATGAACAAAAGAGGGCCATAAAATAAATAGGAGTTGGCATTTGACTTACTTACAGGAGATGCAAACCATGCAGGGATGGTGGCTTTGGGTCTGCATAGGAAAGTCTCATCTGGGAAGCAGCCACTTGTTTGGCTGGAGTGCACTGGAGGGTAACTTCAGGCTGAGAGCAAGATAGGAGAGGCCAGCCCCAATCCTGTCTGGGTAGGGATGGTGTGACCAACAGTCCAAGCTAAACTCTAGCAGGTGCTAACTAGATTTAAGTCCATCACTAAAACAACTAAAACTTTAAATACATTTTTTATTCTATTTATGCTAAATAAGTAAAGGGGAATAATTTTAGAAATGCTATATTTTGAAAGTACCTTCATTTGTATCTTCAGGACAGTTTCTCATGTTTTGATATCGAGCAGTTGTAAATTACTAATGGACAGACATTAGTGCTTTCACCTTGAGGCACTGCAATTAATATTTCCAACGTGTTTCTAGCTTCTTCTCCATAATCCTAACACTGTAAGGAACTGACTAGCTTAATCACTGAAAACTGACTAT
The DNA here is from genome assembly GCF_000260255.1 of Octodon degus. Classification (NCBI taxonomy): domain Eukaryota; kingdom Metazoa; phylum Chordata; class Mammalia; order Rodentia; family Octodontidae; genus Octodon; species Octodon degus. Next base: position 12,462,918 of record NW_004524592.1, read on the forward strand.
ATGTACAGATATACCTAGGTTATAGGAACAGGAGAAGCATTTTCTTCTGTGCAGCAGTTTGTATTAAACTCTCATATGTCTACTATGTTTACTACCTTAATGAAAAGCCCCAGATAAATCCCAAATCCTCAGAATTCTAGGCTGATTCTCTAGACATTATACCACTGACCATTTCCATCTTCTTTTCTTAGAAATCTAAATTATTCTAAAGCATCCCCAAAGCAAAGGACTCAGGGAAAGAAAGATCCATTCCATTCTCATCTCAAAAGCTTATGCCAGCCTAAGCTGATTAGTATGTTAACATAATGAATTCTCCTTCTCAACGTAAACTTCAGAGCAAACACTATCTATCATGGTATAGACTGAGATTATAAGCACAGAAGAAAAATGGAAATGCATACTTAGTGATAGGCTAAATACAGAAACTCAACTATCCTGAAACCTTGCCACAGAGACAGTGAAAAATAAAACAGATAAAAGCTCCAAAATGATAAGCTAAGAGAAATGAGGGCAGGGAACCATGCTAAAGAAATGCTGGCATTATCGGGGCAATTATCTAATCAGATAGGAGAAAGAAGAGGCTGAATGTCTTGCAAAGGAAGGGAGGCTGGCAGAAGCTGCAAAGACAAGAAAAGGCTCAATGGCTGGGGAAAATGGGTCACATAGAAGACCATGGTAGAATAGCTGATGGCAAGTTAGGAAAGCCACAAACCGCGCACAAGGACCTTGGCTTATGTCTTCTATAAGTCTGCATGCCCTAAAACCTCCCCTTTCTTCTCTCATGGTACAAGAATGAGGCTGAAAAAACTCTAATGAACAGTGAAATGTCATGCCTGCATGTCAGGGGGAAGCACTGCTGACTCTCACAATGGGGGCTCTGCCTACACTGGATCAGGGCTGTTCTGGATAGTGAATGAAGCATGGCAGATAAAGTCTTGGTAGCCACTTAGATTCAATTATACAACTGGATCTCTGCTTCTAGAGCACTCGCAGTGTCTCTGCTGAAGCTCTTCTTCTAGGGAGACACAGGGGCTACACTCTAAGCAACATTGTCAATCCATCCGGGCAGTGAGGAACTGAAGAAAACCAACAGTTATAGGGGGAGCACTGTTATGACAACTTGAAATGTAGGAAGCTGGCTGGATCCACTTGTCCATTCTGTGCTCTGGAGCATGGAGGGCCCTGATCTAGAGTGACTCAGCACAAAAAGGGAATATAAAAGAGTTGAGGAAGGCTTATGCACCCCATATCCTGGGAGGAGTTCTGATCTTCATTGCACCACTTCACAGCCCTGCCACATCGGAGGAGCTCCGATCTTTTCAGTGAAGCACCATTCTTCACAGTGAGAGTAGAAGGAAGAGAGAGAGTCTTGATGGGCCCTGCAGCTGCTGCTCCTGCTCTGCTCTTTATTGTTTTCTGCCACCATGAACTGCTGCCATCTGCCTTGGGGCCAGCAGAGTATGGATTGAAACCTCCACTATCTGTGAGCTAAATATACCTTTCCTTCCTTCATTTTGGGTGTTGGCATTTCATCCCAGCAATGAGTAAAATATGAGACAAGTGTGAATCCACTGCTCTAGCCAGAAGATGGTGGCACTCAAGACTCTTGGAAAACCTCAAGTCAGAAAGACCAGGCTAAATGGCATCTGCCTTTCTCACATTGAGAAACTATGTGAGATAATAAATGCTTACCATCTGAAGTGCCCAGGTTTGCAATGGCTTGTACCTACTGTGGACAGCAGCATCTAGGTGTTCTCACTGATAAGACAGACTCACTGTCCAATCTTCCTATGGGGATGGCCCTCCACAGTCACAAAACTGATGCTCAGACATAGTCAACATTTCTAAGAGCATTTTTTTTTAAATGAATAGGCCCCTAAGGACAACAGACAAAGAAAACCAAGAAAACCAAAGTAATCTGTATAAGGAATTAAGAAATAATACAGATAATGTGAAGCAAACTGAAGACATGATATGGAATACTGAAAGCAAAAGTAGGATACTACATATACCACACTAAACATACATAGACTTGGTCATGCACATTGTGACTTCAGGACATACTGAAAACAGAGGGTCCTAAGAATTTCTAATGAGAACCAATATACACACACAGGATATAGAATGAAATGTAGAGAGGACCTTATCAAACTTCTCAAAGGCAGTGAGGGCTAGAGGCAAAAGCAAAAGCTTCATAAATCAGGGAAACAGCAATTCCTACTGCAGAATTATACATGAATCTAGACTATAAATCAGGTAAAAGGTAGAATGAAAAAAATTACCTTTTAAAACTACAAGGTTTGTACACAGTGTTTCCTCTTGTGTCTTCTTAAAAAGCTACTAAAAAGTCTGGTTTACAGAAATAAGAGGATACACCAGAAATAAGAAACTATGATAGATCAATGGAGGAAGATTCAGCCCCAGCGAAAAGTAAAGGGCATTCTGAGCACTGCACTTATGCACAGATGTTGAGGCTGAAGTTTCCAGAATGAAGGAGGAGGATGCAGGGAAAATGCCACTAGATTTGACATCAAGAAAGACACCAAACCATACCTGACTTTCCTGACCATATTGACAGCATATTTACATTTTTGTTGGAAATATTAATTGACTAATTAAACACCTTGATAAAAACAGTATATAATGAAGGAAATGTAAGCATACTAAGTACATGCTGTGTGGAACACACACATGCCAACACTCACATATATGCATTTTACACATAGGGAAAATAACATAAATACAAGTTATGGATTAAATCCAAATTTCATTATATTGTATTGGGAATATCAGGAAAAAGAACTCTAAAAATGGTTGGCATGAGACATTTAAATTCTCATCTTCTGTTATTAGAAAAAGATAGGGTCCCAAATTTCAAAACTTCACAAGTAATGAGTTAGAAAGAGAGGTCAGTAATAAATAAAATTATAAATTTTGGATAAGTTCTATACAGTAAGAATTTCAACTAGTACCACACTTTCTCATAACATCTTTGAAATAGTTCTGGACCTTTAATTTTTTGTATGTTTTCATTTATTAAGCTTTAAAAAGATAAGATAAAAAATAGTGACCTAAAACATACAAAGCAATCAGAAAGAAAAAAAACAAAACAAAAACAGAACTGATGAGATTTATGGGGTGAAGGTAAAAAAAAAGTTTAATGGTATTAAATACCATAAAGTTTAATGGTATTAAATACAATAAAGTATAATGCTAAAGTAATAATAAAAGCAAAACTTGTACACACAATGAAATAAGAAACACTGAAAACCAAAATCTTAGCACCATAATGATCTTGAACATGTGTGTACCAAAAAAAAAATAAAAAAAATAAATAAATAAATAAATTAAAAAAAAATTCAAAAGACATGAGAGAATAAAAAGAACTAAAGCACCTGCTTAGGCAGAGAGCAGTGCCGGGCTTCAATCCCTGGCATGCCATGTTGGCCCCACCCCCAGGGTGAGCAGAGAAGATAACTGAGACTGGGTGTGGTGGCACATGCTACAGCACTTGGGAGGCTGAAAACAGGACAGTCACTACAAGTCCGATCTACATAGTGAGACCCTGTAGACCCTGTCCTAAATACAGAAAAGAAAAGAAAAAAAGAATATTAAAAGACTGGAATATCCTCATGCTATTGCCAATTAGGAATGACATCTGGCTTCATATTTGGTGACCTATCATAGGGTAAGTAAAACCTTTCCCACCCAACCTGATACATGTGTACCTAAAAGGTTGAGCTAAGCATTAAATAATGCACACCTTTAAAAAAGAAATTGTAAGACTGTTTTATAGGACAAATAGTTTTGTCTTTTTTTTTGAACTAAGTAGGCCTTAAAACCAGATTATTCATGAGCAAGTTTAGGTTTATTTTAATATAACTATTTGATAAAGCGATGACTTCCATATCTGTACCTTCAGAACAAATTCGCTTTTTTTGTTAAAGTGAATGAAATGTACCTTACTCTGCTCTCAACTCTACTGAGTGATATTATTATTGAATTTTAAACTCATATTAATTGGCCTAGGATAGGCTCAGCAGAACAATATATTTTCTTTTTAATATGAATTTTAAAAACTTTTCCTACTTGTTTTCATTCACCAAGAAATTTAGAGAAGACTTAACAGCACTATTTCTCAAACTCTTTAATGAAATTGAAAGTGAAGCAATACTCCTAAATTCATTGCTAGAAGCAAGCATTACAATGATGGGAAAAACTGGAGAAGCATCCAATTGAGAAAAAGAACTATAGGCCAATCTCCATAATGAACATAGATCCACAGTCATCAATGAGATACTGGCAAACAGAATGCACCAAATCATCAAGAAGATTATATACCATGACCAAGTGGGATTCATCCGAGGGATGGATGCAGGGAGGTTCAACATAAACCTAAATCAATAAATATAATACAATGTTAACACAGCCCGGAACAAAAACCATATGATCATTGCAATAGGTGCAGAAAAAGTGTTGGACAAAGTTTAGCACCTATCTATGATAAGAACTCTATGGGATATTGGAATAATGGCCTTTATCTCCACCTGGTAAAAGACATCTATGACAAACCAACAGCTAACATCGCACTAAATGGAAAAAAAAAAAAAAAAAAAAAAAAAAAAAAAAAAAAAAAACTGAAAACTTGCTCTCTAAAATCAGAAACAAGACAAGGATGTACACTGTGTCCTCTATTATTTTATCCTGGAAATTTTACTCAGCGAATTAGTCAAGAGGAAAAAACCAAAAGGAATAATGATAAGAATTAAAGAAGTTATATTATTACTATTTGCAGATGATATGATAATCTACATAGAAGACCCCCCAAAACTTCACTAAAAACTACTAAATTTAATATCAAATTCAGTACTGCAGCTGGATACAGTCAATACTCAAAAATCCATAGCCTTCCTATATACAAATAACAAATTCATGGAGAGAGAAATTCGGGAAAAATGCCCATCACAATAACATCCAAAAAAGTGAAATACCTAGAAAACAATCTAACAAAGGAAGTAAAAGAACTCTACATTGGAAATGGAAATGACAGTACTTTGAAAGAGGAGACTGAAAAGAACATCAAAACAATGGAAAGATATCCTTTGCTTTTTAGTAGGAAGGACCAATCTATAGAAAGTGGGCATACTTCCAAAACTGTTATACAGATTCATTGGAATTCCAATCAAAATTCCAGAAGCATGTATTATAGGGTTAGAGAAAACAATCCTAAAATTCATTTTGAACCAGAAAAGACCTAAAATAGCAAAGACAATTCTGGGCAACAAAGGCAAGGCAGGGAACAAGCACAATCCCTCACTTGAAATTATACTATAAAACTACTGTGATAAAAATAGCATGGTACTGGCAAACAAACAAACAAACAAACAAAAAACAAACCAGACACAAAGATTATAATGAAACAGATTAGAAGATGCAGAAACAACTCCAGAATACTCAGCCATCTTATCTTTGATGTAGGTGCCATATACATTTACGGAGAAAGACAACTTCTTATTAATTGGTGTTGGAAAAACCTGCTCTAATTAAAAGTGGACTCTTTTCTTTCACAATGCAATAAACTAAATTTCCAATGGATCAAAGATCTAAATACTAAGATACAAATATTAAATCTCCTGGAGGACAGAATAGGTAAAGCTCTTGAAGACATTAGTATAGGCAAAACTTTCTGAATAAAAGCCTGATTGCACAGAAACTATCACAAAGAATCAACAACTGGGATCTCATCTTATTGAAAATATTTTGCACAAGAGAAACCACCAAAAGATTGAAGAAACAATCCATAATGTCGGAAAAATGTTTTCAGCTGGTCCTCAGACAAAGGATTACTATGGAGAACATATAAAAATTGAAGAAACAAAGATCCAATATTTATAGATTGACTACAAAATGGGAATCTGAGAGGAATATACACTTTCCAGATGAAAAACTGTAGACAGCAAGTAAATAAATGAAGAATGTTCAATACCTCTGGTCACTGAGAGATGCAAAATAAAATAACAATGAGATTCCATCTGACCCAAGATGTGGTCAGATTCCACCCCAGATGTTTGAGATTCCAACTTTAGTAGATGGAATCTCCACTGTTGGTAGGAGTATATGACTGATGCAACCACTGTGGAAATCAGTGTGAAGATACCTTTAAAAAAGTAGGATTGGAGGTGTCATTTGATCTAACTATTTTCCTTCTGGATATCTTCCTAGAAGCATTAAGAATATCATACAATAGTGAAATATGCACCTCCATGTTTGGGTTTAACCAGAGGGGTTATTTATTTATTTATTTTTGGTACAGAGGATTGAACTCAGATCCTTGCACTTTTCAGGCAGGTGCTTAAGCTACTGAGCTATCTCCTGGACTGGTGCCTCGAGGTTTATAGTAATGCAATTTATAAAGCTAGATCTTGGAAACAACCCAAAAGGTCATCAACTGAGGAATGGATAAAAAGATGTGGTCTTTTTATACAACAGAGTACTACTCAGCCAAAAAGAGGATTACTGGAGACTTCTAATAGGTAAATGGATACAAGTCAAGACCATACTAAAAAAAAAAAAAGACCATACTAAAAAAAAAAAAAAGACCATACTCAAAAGTGAAATAAACAAGACTCACATGTGTAAATATCATATTGTCTCCCTAGTACAAGAAGCCAAAAAGATTAAAATCCAAAATGCTCAATACATATTTTGAAATGGGAAGAAACTTTAAAAGGAAAGAGAAACTGGGATGAAGAATAAATAAAGAAGGAAAAGGAAGATAGCACATATCTGCAAGCCCAGCACTTCTGGAGACTGAGACAAGAGTACACACATACACACACACGCACACACACACACACACACACACACACACACCCCATATACTTCCAAATGTTAATGTGCTAGGACTCAGGATATGTCTCAGAGGCACAGCACTTGACTAGCACAGAGAAGTCCCTGGGTCCATCATTAGCACTGTAATAATTTAATAGTAATTATAATGTTTATGCTTATAGGTCATGAATTATAGTAACATCTATTTTCTTCCTTTCAATCACTGATATTTTTAAATTCTTCTACAGTAAACACTTATTACCTAAAACTTAACTATTCGTGTTTCTAAAAAACATGGGATGAGACAGACCTTGCCTACTTCCTCTACTGCGAGCCAAGTCCTGCCATGTACACTTGGTGCCAGGCACTGAGCTAAGTACTTCAGGTGAAGTATCCTGCGTGCTCTTCACCACCTCTGAGGGGAACAGAAAGCGGACTTCTCTTTTACATTTGAAAGTTTAATATCAGTGAGCCACTGTGATTTATTTTTTTGTGATATTTGTGATATAAAGTGGGCAGTTTTAATAAATGATACAATTAACTACCTGAAAACAAACATCAAAAAGAACATATATATATATATATATATATATATATATATATATATGAAAGGTGGTAGTAAGACAGAAGTCAGCAAGCAGACAGATCAACAAACAAAAGCTGGATAGTTAAAACAACTAAATCTGAAGCCAGAGGGTGGGTAGTGTGTCTTCATGGAGTGACACTGACTGTCCCAACTTTGAGTTAGCACTCAACACAAATCCTGTTTTAAGAAGCAGAGTATGGGAGAAGACAGCAGACTGGTGGAGCACTCCGAGGGGGAGAAACTGAAAGCCTGAAATAAATGTGACAAGAATCTTGAGAGCACATCAGGCTGAATCCATGAATAGCACATCTTATTTCAACTGAGATACTTTATATCTAATTTCTAGTTTTAATCCATATAGTTACCATTACAAATTTGAAGTGATAATAAAGAGCAATGCAATATTTATTTGCTGCATGTATCTTAATTCAATTTCTGAAAGTATTATTGATATGACATTGCTTTGGCAACTTAACATTTCTCACAATGGACACGCATTACCGTCATTTCATTTCATTTCCTCTGCCTTCATAGTGTTACCTTAGCATTGTCAGAAAGTTCTCAGAATAGCGATGCAAATCAAGGCTTCATTACAAAGCCCAGCAAAATAGCATTATTGCAAGAACATTTCATAAAAGGTAACTATTGTGCCTGCTTAGGGCCTGAATTGAAATGATTAAAAAATAGATTTCATTTATTTTTATAACAAAACCTTATTTTAAAATAATAACACCTGGCCTTCCAAATCCTTACACTTCAATTCATTTACTCAGAGGGGGACTGTTGCAAAAGCAGGGGCACAGGCTAGAATATACAGGATATTTCTCATCATCCATACTGACAATGTACTGAATGATTAAATATTCTTTTTCACAACTTTTTCTAAGAGATGAACAAAAGAGCCCTCAGGGCTGAAGACCTGAAGGGGGAATTTGAAGAAGCAATATAGAGCTACCCTAAGTTTTAATAAGAATGCAGCACTCTTACCCTGTCTTGCTAACCTAGCCCAGAGCTGAAGTACATGGTTATGCAAACCCCCAAATTCTCCTAACTTTGTCTGAAATCCAGACTAGACTGCAGAAAGGAAAAAGAACGCACGCTGCACCCCACAGTCCCAGTGGGGCGACACCTTCTGATGCGCCCCCAAGATGCTTCAGCAGCAGCTCACAAGCTAGACACCGTAAGGGGCTCCAGGGAAGCCACATTATAGTCCCTTGTGGAGGCTAAGCGAAAAATCAGACATATACAAAAATTATATTTCAATTATATTTAAGAATCCATTCAATTCTCTGTATTTATTGCTTGCTAGCTGTGTACCAGACATCATACAGACCACTGGGGTTACTGCACAGAAAATCAAACTCTCCATTAGGCTAAAGCATAAAACAACAAGTATAAAAGCACACTGTTTACTATGCTGGATGTAGAGATGTGCTTTTGAAAGCAGAGAATAGGGTCTGCAATTTTAAATATGAGAGACTAGAATTCACTGTAAAGGTGGCTTTGGAGCAGTAGCTTGAAGGATGTGACAACCATTAGCCAGGTGGGTCTTGAGGCCAAGCTCTAAGGTATGAGTATATGGGGCATTTTAAAATTTATTTACTTATTTGGTACAGGGTCTTGCTATGCATTTCAGACTCATAGTGATCCTCCTGTCTCAGCCTATCCAGTGATGGGATTACAGACATGTACCACCATACCTGCTTTCAGGGGCTGGCTTGGGTTTCCCAGGGTTCCAGGCTGGCATGGCATAAGGTATCAGGGACTGAACTGGGGGCTTTGCATTTGCCAGGCAGGTGCTTAGATCACCAAGCTATTTCCCCAGCTCCATATAGGGCATTTTTAAGTAACAACAAGGATGCTCATGACATCAGGATGTGTGGAATCATATGAGACACAGCAAGTCTAAGGCTTCACAAGAGCATAGGTAGGCTGAATTATGCAGACCTGGGGCCCACTATGGGAGTCAGCAATATAAACCATCCCAGCCAAGTTTCCGTGGTGTAGTCCCTAGAATCTGCCAGTATGTTACTTTGGTTACATGGTAAGCAAACTTAAGCTTGCAGATGGCATTGCAGTTATGGGTTGGTCCCATATCCTGTCACAAGAGTCCTTCAATATGAGAAAGGGTGGAAAAAGGTCAGTGTCACAGTGACACAATAAGAAAACTTGAGCATAACAGATTCTCTCTTAAAGCCTTCAGATAGGAAGTCATCCCTGCCAGTGCTTGGATTTTAGCCAAGTGTGTGTGGGGGGGAAGAATTACAAAACAATAAGTTTATATTGTTGCAGAATACACTTAGGTAGGAAACCTAAGGAAGAGAGGATGGAGGTTTGTACAAAATTACTGAGATGAATGTGGTTGGAAGAGGAAGAGGTTCAGGTAATCAAGATGCAGAAAAGTCAATGCTTTGGAACAGTACTCAAGAGTGACTGTGATAAAGGAAGCACTTGATTAGGATTGGACAGACCAAATATGCCCCTTCAGGTGAGCTGCCAGTGAAAAACAGAGCTGAGGAGGGGATAAAGATAGGGATGATTTCCTACTGCAAAAGGAGAATTAAGGGCCCAGAGCTGGGAATTTTAGGATGGGGTTGGAGACATTCAATAATGTGATCTGTCTGAAATGTCCGGGTCAAGTGTGACTTGTTTAGAGATTTCAATCTTGTTCATCAAACATAAAGGGGTGGGAACAGGGCTGTTGGCAAGAAGTTCCTTACCTACATATAGCTTCTTAGTGAGGGCGTAATACAGTTTACCACTTGACTATTGGCAAGCTTTAAGGCAACTGATGGACAGTTACTACTTTTTAACTACTCATATGAATAATATGAATCTTACTAGTTGTTACTTATATTAGAGACTAGAGTAAATCTATTTTTATTTTTATTTTTTAATGAGCAGAATATATTTATTGAGAGAAAGAAAGCTCCTGTCCAAGAGAGGAGCAGGAGGGGGCCCTGAGTGCGTAGTTCCCCCTATTTTGTTTAAGGGCATCTTCTGGTTTCTTGTGGAATTTAATCTATGCAAGAGAGTCCAATTAAATTTTAATGTATTTGTGTTTTTCCCTTTCTTTAATGTGTGGACCTGAGGTGCACTATGCATGAGTTTCTCCCCCAACTTAGTCCTTAACACTGAAGCTTCTCTATTTTTGTAAGATCTAATACCAGCCTGAAGCCACCTTTAAACTGTAGTATTGGGTTTTGTGCAGCCTTGGTGTGCCCCATCATAAGTTCTTTCATTTGTAGTACATGGGGGAAACCAATTCCACTGTGGCATTAATTTCACTGATGAGTTGTGATCAATTCAGAAATAGCAAACATAGTGCATCCTACATCTGAATCAAAGTTTTTAACTGCCCATGTCACGATCAGCTTTCAGTACCAACCAGAAAAACAGGTGCTGTATCCTGGAAGAGGCAGCTAGTTCAGTTAGCACATGGGGACTGCCCTGTGGATAGGCCCCGGACCTGCCATGGACTTAGGTACAAAGACAGTGACTCCTGTAGTATTTAGTGATGAATATATGGGAGTTTAACCTATTCAAGTATGAATAATTATTAATCTACAATACAGAAATGAAGAAAATTAGCACAGAGTTACATTACCTGTGGTTTGCTCTCACAATTTTGAGTCCTGAATATCCTTACAAATATCCATTTAAAAAGAAGTATAAAATGCAATATAGTACAGTGTAAATCACAAAATTATGCCTTTGGCAAAAGTACAACAACCCCCCTCACATTCTCGAAGTTATGCAAGGATGATGCAGGATGAAATTTCTAGTAATAGTATCATGTGCAGATTAAAGAAGTTCAGGATCTTAAGCAATATGGGTGGCAGAAAGGGTGTCATACTCAAGAAATGAATATAAAAGACTAAAAACTTTGCTCTCTGGATAGCAAGGCAATAGCATCACTGAACAATGTGATTAAATCAGAATTAAAGATGTGAATATGGAAAGATTTATGTTTCTCAAATATATTATACAAGACTATAAATATGTATATTTTAGAAAGTACAGAAATCTTAAATAGACAGTTGATTAACTTACATATTTATCTTAAAAGTTTTCATATATGCTCTGGGAAAACAGAAGATCATTTTATATGAGACTGAGTCATATGTTCAAACATATATAAGCCACAATAGAACAAATGTAGAATTTTTGTGGCAATCTAACAGACCAAAACAAAAGAAAGGAAATATTCCTCTAACATGAACCACTAGCAGAAACCTAATCTAGCTCACCACACACCACATACACCCAATAGATACCAGCAACAGATTTTGTGCCCCTGAGCAGGCTCAAGCAGCATAAAATACAAGGCCTATGCACAATGAAGACATAATCTCACAAGGCTAGCATTGCAAATCAAGCCAGGCAGCACTGGTGTCATTAGGAGAGGACAGGGCTTATTGTTAATGGTGCACTGTCCAGAACTTTTGCAGCACAGGGGATCTGATCAGGCCAGTCAGTGATTTATGTGACAATGTTGCAGTAAGTGTTTCAGTAAAAGAGCACAGAACTTCCCAGTTCTCTTCCATAGAGACATAGTTTCCCACAAAGGTACAAGAAGAAAAAGAAGAACATATATGGGCATTGCTTATATTTCTCATGGATAACAGTTCTGTAAATCCCTGGGCTAAAAGCACTTGAAATGTACCATCCCCTTGTATCCTGTAAATAAACAGAACATGTTTTGAACATTATTCTGTTGAGATAAAATCTTAAAATTTTTCTGGTCCTGAACGCATACAAAACATTTTTCTTATCACTCCAAAAATTCAGGTAAATGTATCACGTACTACTTGCTTCCTAAGAAAGATTGAATTCACTGAAGTAAATTGGATCGTTCTCAATACCACTTTATCTTTATCTCCTCCAGTACTACAATAGTGCAGCTGAGAGTACTTGAACTCCAATGGTCTCCTTGTGAATATTATACCAATTAAGAAACCCACTTTAATGTATAGGTGAAAGGAGAAAGATTATCGATGGGATTGAGACTCTGGAATTAAGTTTAAACATCAGAGGGAAAATGCCTGCAACTCCAGTGGACAGAAAAGATTTGGTACACTGGGCATTATCAGGTAAGACAACAGAAGAACATGTTTAAAGTTCAAAAATCAATTTTAAATAGTTTCTTTGTGTATTCTGTAGCAAGTTATTGAGGCCAGTAGAAAATGTTTTATGAATTAATCTCAGGAAGTGGAACTATGGAAATTCTGAGTAAATGTTCTGAAAAATCATTCTGTAGAGAATGTAATTATTAAAGGATTCTTCAAGGGACAGAAAACATAATCCATTCCTCCCATCACTTTCTCTTCCTTTTCACTTTGTAGCACTGAGATGAATGTTGATGGCAGAGACTGTGAATTACAGAACAACAACATTTTGTGGTTGAGGAGGACTTCCAGACAATCTGGTAATCAAAAAGTCTCTGTGCCACACCTAATTTGCAAATGCAACACTTGTCTATACTTTTGCATTTTAAATTATGTTCCATGTTACAGTTCACTTCAAAATGAAGCAGATCTCTACTCTAATCAAACATTTTCTATCAAATCCAACATTAGAAATTCAAAAACAATCTCATTTACAAACATTAAGTGCAGAAATCCTAAAGAAAATATTGGTAAATGGATTTTAATAATGCTTAAAAATCTAATATTTCATTGCTGATTTAGAATACTCCAGGAATGCAACTTTGATTTAAATTTGAAAAAAATGATGTAATTCAGCATATTAATAAATTAAACAAAACATTTAATTACCTCAGATAGAGAAAAATGGTCTAGCAAAATTTTTAACTTATACCAAACATTTTTTAGTGACTAGCAATCAACAGAAATTTTTGCAGCCTGATAAAAGATTGTTTTGGTTCTTCTCTAATCCTCACATTTCTGGTTTTACTTTCCCCAAACTACTGGCACAAAATGCCTAAGACCCACAACTCCAGGAGGGAGATTCAGCCAGCCACTCCTACCTCCTAATAGCAAGCCAGCACTAAAGCCCTGATAATGTGATTACCTTCCAAAAGTCCCAGACATCACCACATAGTCTTCAAAAGCAAAATCCCAAATAAAGCATCACATGGTCTCCCTTGCCTTCCTGTGGGTTACATTAAGATGGCTGGTACACCAGGACTGTGCTGAGCAAACATCCTGAGAGCAAGTGATCTTACTCATTTCTCTAACAGGAAAAAGAATTAACTTAACTTTTAACCATAATATACTTATAAAATTATAAATGTGTTACACTGACAAATTTATATAACAAGTAATTTACCATAAATAATATATAGTAATAAATAAACAGATACAACAATGAAAAAATTCATTACCCATAGTTTTATTGAGACTATGGAAAAAATCACCTCTATCACCACTTCTATTCAACACTAGAAGTTGGTGCGTACTAAGACAATAAAGACAACTAGGATTATCTTTATGAAAAAGATAATTTCTTATTAAAATATGAATTTGACAGAACAGCTATATAAACTGGTGGAGAAATAAGACTACAATGAATGATATATAATAATTAACCATTGGCATGGAGGAAAATGGCAATCTTATCTTATACCATGTACAAAAGAACTGTCCTAGGTAAATGAAGGATTAATGAAGGAATAAAACATTTTGAAAGGGTTAAATGAAGCACTCATCAATGACATGACTGTTTTTGTAAACCTCCTACTAGGAACTCAATGAAATGATGAGTGTTCACAAAACTCTTAGAAAATTCTCTGGCTTAAAAACTTTACTTGAATTTCTGTACACCCACAACAAATAGATATAAACATTTTAACAGTATGCTTGTCAGAGTATAAAAATATCAAATATTTAGAAAGAAATTCAAGTAAGTGTAAGATCTTTATGAAGAGGCTGTCATCAATTGCTGAAAAGCAGTACCTATCTATCTATATCTATCTATCTTTCTATCTGAAACTGCATTATGATTATTTATTTGAAGACACAGAATCATAAGAATGATAATTCTTCCAAACTAATATATAGATTCAATTCAATATCCATCAAACTTCAAGAGACGCCGCTTTGGAAATTCAACAGTTCTCAAATTTACATGGAAGAATGAAGGGCTAAGAAGAGCTCAGCAATTCCTGAAAAAATTAACACATGGGGGACATGCCCTGGCAGACGTTGTGGACTATCAGAGAGCTGACATACTTAAGTGAACATGGCATTAGCATGGAAATGGACAGAATGACAAATGAAATAATTTAGACCATCTAGAAACAGATACAAACATACTAAAAAATGTGAATTTGACAGACCAGCTATGTGAACTGGTAGAGAAATAAGACTACAATGAATGATAACTAGCAATTAACTATTGGCATGGAAGAAAATGGCAACCTTATCTTACACCATGTACAAAGGAACTGTCCTAGGTAAATTAAAAGTTTTAATAGGTAAAATGACAAATTTTTACATAAAGTAGGTTATATGACTATTGGGAAGGGAAAATTGTTTAAGATATAAAATAACCAAATTTAAAAAAAAAGTTGATAAATTTCACTATATTAAAGGTAAGAATTTATTTTTGCCAAAAGCTTTACAAACTGAAAAGTCACATTACCAAATGGAAAAACATATTTACAAATACGTATAATTTTTAAGTGATGATATGAGTATATCATTGTATGAATACAAGTGATTAGATTCTGGACATGTTAACAATTCCTATAAATAAGAAAGAAAAAAAAGAAAAATGGAGAAATTTTTTAACAGGATTATAGAAATGTAAATCTGAATGATCAACGATAACATTAAAAAGTGCTTAACGTCAAACATAATAAAATACTTCATATCTATAAAATGGGAAAACCTTTCAAATGTAGCTATTTTAAATTTTGTTGATCATAAGGAACAACTGAAATTTTGTTTTATATTTAACTGGTTTTAAAAATTCAGTCAAATTTTTGAGGAAACATTGCTCCTTATGAGGATATAGAAACTACACAGTAGTGAAATGAATCGGTCTCAACTACATTCACCAACACGACACTCACTACACAGAAAGGCAATTTTCAAGAATAACAGCAAAGGGCAAAAGATTTTTGCAGTATGATTCATCCTGTAAAATCTGAAACCATAAAAGACTCAAATAACATAATTCTTAGGGACACAAAAATTAATAGTAATATTTTAATTAGAATGATGAAATTATTATAGAAAAAAGAAATAGGTGGCGATGCCTAAGGTAGGGGCAATGTGTTGGGTGTATGAGCACTCACTGCATCACTATGCTGCATAGCCAATGAGAAACTGTAGCAAAATCCCTTATATTTATCTGATAACCCATAAACCAAAACCCTTTCAATGGCTTCCAGGAAAATGTTCAAACTCTTAAACTTGGTTCTTCCATGTCAGGTTGCCTTCCTTTCCAGCCCTATCTACCATAATGCTCTCCCAGTTCTTCCCTAACTTGCATGCCTAGGGCAGTTGTACACAGCCCTTGCTCACCTTTCTGCTTTCTGCTTCCACTAGCCAGGTCAACATCTTAGTTCCTCTAAGAATTCTTTTCTAAACCACCCCTCCCTAGTTCTAAGTCAAGGATGCTGCCTGTTTTGCTAATGTAATCTGTGTTCTGCTCAACATGACCACCCCTTTTGCTTTTGTTTGCAATAACAGGCTATATGCCTGGTGACAGTAAAAACCTCTGCTGTCATCTGCATTATTATAAATTTACTATGTAACACAATGCATGAAACACAAACAGTACTAGATAAATATTTCCTGATAAATTCATAAACTAACTCCTTTTTGTAGTAAAAAACCATATTACTAATTGAATCCATCTCTGATTCTTGGTAACTTTACACAATGGTCTATGTATTTTCTAAGAACACCATAAAGAGGGCATAGATATGGTAGGTGATCTAGTAGAAAGATTTTCCTTAGACCAAGAGTCAAAATAAGTACTTTGGGGTACAAGGACTTATACTGTCATGATCTCATTTAATCATGTCTTTATATGCAGTCAGGTGGATAATACATTTTTACATTGTTTATTTCACAGCATTACTGAAATATCAGGTACTTTGGGTTCAAGATTAAATCTTTGGATGTGTGTCAGGAACAGAAAACATTTGCACTCCCTTATTTATTTTAAATATGAATGAAAACTAAACTAGTTTAGGAATGTATGCAGAACCATTTCCAAACCTGGAAAATTAAATTAATTAATATAAATTTAATTAATTAATTAATTAAGAGACAGGGCCTCACTATGCAGTTCAGGATGGCCTTGTGCTCACTTTTGTAGCTCCCAGGCTGGTCTCAAACTCACAGCAATCCTCTTATCTCAACCCTCCCAAGAGCTAGGATTACAGGCATGTGCTACCATGCCAGATTCTAGGGCTGGCATAGCATGTAGTACTGGGGCCTGAACTGGGGTCCTTGTGCTTGTCTCTAAACCTGAATTTTTTAAGTAGAACTGTTCCTTTTTCTTCATGTTTAATTATATAGGGCACAAATGTATTTCCTGAGAAAGTGAGGACAATGTTTTTTCTTTATGTAGGATATCAACACACTGGAAATGCTCCCATTAAACTTGTACCAAGGCACAATTCATCATGCATGAAGAGCTAACTCACTGCCTCTCTTGCTTGACCATAACTTTTTAATCTTTGCCCCTCTCAATCAGTTTGCTTCCTCTTCAGCTTTTCAGGGGACCCTCCTCCAAGGTCACCCTGTGTTTGAGACCATGACCCCACTGGATTCCCGGAGACACTCCCTTCTGACTGCTCCCTTCTTCTTCCCTTTCTCCAGATTCCCATCTAACCACTTCTTCCCCTGAACCCACTTATCCTTTCCACTTCATCAGTCCCTCTGTCTCTCAGCCAGCCTTTTACTTGTCACCTTTTGGATTCTGCTTGTCAGCTGGATTAACAGAGTGACAAACCCATGAACTCCTAGAAAGAAGCTAATGGAATGAAACCACCTCCCCATATAGGATTCACAAATAATATTTCTAAATTTTTGACACATGTTAAACATTTTGGTTATATGAAAAGCAGTGAAAGAAGACTGAGTCTCAATTTGTAAAGACTGAATAAAAAAGCCCAGTCTTAAAACAGTGGGAAAAAAATCATTAAAAAAAAGATAAAAGTTCATGTAGAGGTAATTTTCTAATTCAATAACTTTGCATGCTCATTTGCTGAATATTTATTGATTGATCACTGTAATGAAAGTACTGTTCCAGAGGCCAAAAACCCAAAAGTGTACAAGAGAGACAGTAACCTACAGCCCATCAGAACTAGGCAAACACATAAGCAATGTAGTATGTTTTATCTTTCTATAATATGTGCTCCAAATGGCAGGAAAACTTCCTTGACAAGTTATACAACGGGAAATGTTCTTAATGGAAGTATGCACTATATCATCATGCATTCCACTGTGGTGGTACTTTCAGTATGCAACAGAAAGTATCTCCCCAAATGATATTTTTTTTCCCAGAGAAAATATTAGTCATTTCAATTTGCATGTCACCCCAGGGCTACATCTTTAAAACACATTTATCTGCAAGTTGATTGCCTTCATTTCACCAGTAAGTGCTTTTACTTTTTCTTTTAGGATATATCAACTGGATACTTCATAGTCTATATTTCTTCAAAGTCAAAACTATTCTCTTGTAAGGATGGGTGCCTTTGAACATTGTGTTAACTTTAATAGGACACTGGAGTACTATTTAATATACCAAATCAATACTATTTAGCAACCACAGAGAGTCCTTACACACCTGGGAAATCTGATTCGGCACCTGTACTATTGTTTTAGAATATCTCCCTAAAGGAAACACTTTCTCCAGGTAATGAAAATTACCTCCAAAGAAAAAGAGCTTTCAAAATTTAAGGAACTGCACTGAGGGAGATATGCAGCCAATGACTGCTGAGAATCTTATCTCTTGAGTTAAAATTTTGCTCCTGCCTTTTATAGAAGGAGGTAAAAGGCTGGCTGTGACTTGGGAGAATGCTGTCCATCATGTGCCTGTCAAATTATCCACTGAAAAGGTCATCCCAACGACAATTATTCTTCTGTCTTCTATCATATTAGGAATTTTTGTCAAAGAGATTTTCTAAAACTCCATAGAACAGGTAGACACTTTGAATAGTTCTCACCTAGGAACCTTTCAAATAATTTCAGAATAGTAATAGGCACATAGAATGATATTTATTGCATATTTTATAATTATAAACTTGTTAAAATAATAGCTAATTGTTGGATAATTTTCCCTTCCTCAAAAATAGCTAACTGATGGGTTGCCATACTGGTTTTTACATTTAATATGAGGTATTATAAAGTGAATATAGGAGCTCAAGGTGAGATTGTAATTTATATGAGAGAAACTGGTTATTACAATAAAAAATTGTTAATGCTGAGGAAAAATCACAGTGCAGGTTGATCTGGTCTGCCTGCAAAACTTTATAGTTCCTCTGCAATGTCTTTAAAGATGAATGATCCCAGTTGATTTTGATGCTGTTATTCCCTGTGCACTTATGACACAATGCACTGATTTCCCTACCTATAGGCTGTGAGGTTTCCTTTCAGTCAGTCAGGTGAGGTGAGGTAATAGAATCCAATTACATTTCACTTGTCAACAGAGACCACTATCAAAGTCAGCAAAATTCAGGAAATCTGCCACCCTAGGAAGGTCCTAGCACACAAGCCCAGCAATGCTCTCTCCTACACAGCACAGCCTCCTCTTCTGCTACCTGTCAGTTCATGCATTGCTCCCAAACCCTTTTAGATAATCCCCCAAGTGAAACCAGTTCAGTACATGGGGCTCCATCAAGTCCCTCTGCTTCCTTTAAGTGGCTTTTCACATGTATTTTATGTTGGTATAGGAAGTCCTTTGCTACTGCTGTGGCAGGGTATGTTGCTCTGGGTATTTTCAGCTGCACCTTCCATCCACTTGGTTAAAATCTGTCCAGGTTCCTAACTGTGTCAGAGCAAGAACACACAGTGCAATTTCTTTGTTTTTCAGCAGTCCTCTGAACTGTGTGTGCTCCTTTGTGCTCATGAGTGCCCACATTCTAAAACTATTAGTGAATTTAAAATCTTTTCTCTTTCATTTAAAAGATTCCTCTTTTTGCCAAATGTGATGATGCACTCATGAAATCACCTACTTGGGAGGCTGAGGCAGAACAATTGCAAGTTCCAGGTTAGCTTGCAAAACTCAGCAAAGCCCTGACTCAAAATAAATAAAAAGGGGTGGTACATAGCTTACTGGTGGAGTACTTGCCTAACATGGGTACATCTGAGTCCGACCCCAGTACTGCAAATAAAATAAATAAATAAATAAACATCAATTTTTCATATCTAAGTATACCTACTCCACCATTCAAACTTTTAGTCTTCTCTCCAAGTCCATATAGTTTAGAATTCCTCAAAACGTTGAGCACTAGGAGTTAATTGATTTTGCTGATTGGACTTTAAGGCACAATTGTTGAATAAAAGTAGAAAGAGATGATGAAAAGCAGAGAAAAGAAGGAAAGGAAGGAAGCTTTTTGGAGTGAAGAGAGAATGAAGAAAGGAAACAGAAGATGAAAAGAGACAGGAGAGACTAAAACAGAGTGAGAATGAGGTAGAGAAGTGCTTAGCCTGGCTGCCTATATGAATAGTAAGTAATCTGGGGCCAGACTGTATTTATTAGTTACACCAAATAAGGTAGAGAAGACTCTGCAAGCATGGGACAGGCAGTGAGTGGTTTGCTTACAACTCAATGGGTTAAATCTATGAACTCCATTGAGTAGGTAGAACAAGGATGAAAATGTCTGTCCCCAGATAATGATTCTGCACATCCCTTACATTCCTTCTGCTTAAGCTAAGTTCAGCAGATGCACAAGTCTCTCTGTTACAGATGCACATCATTACACCCATCTCTAAGTGCCTAAAGTGGGTGGAGAAAAAGATTTCAGTCTTAGGCATACAGTACTCAAATGGTCCTCCTCTTTCTAAGCACAGCTGGGTCCTCAAAGAGGAGAAAGTCCCTTCTCTGAAATCAAGGCCCATTCTAATTCCTAGTAGTGAATTAAATCCTGTCCCAAATGGCAGACAAGTCACATAAGCAATGACACCTCTTTGTGTATACCCTTCACACATTCATTTTGATATTAATGTCATTCATATATTAAATATAGAGGGAAGCTTCCTCACATAGGGACTGTGGCTCACATTGAACTAATTTTAAAACTCCATAAAATCATTTTGCTAAATTTTCCCTTGAGTGTTACCCCATTTTAAGTCCATTCCATCCTCATTATAATTCAGACAATTTCAGGGGTAAGGTAGCAGAATTTATAGATCTACACATATGTGAAACTATCTTAATTATTTTCAGTTGACTAATGAGAAGATTGAAAAATCTTGACTATTATAAATACGTTTTTATGAAGATCTATTAATACTTGTCAAATAATGCAAGTCAAGTCCTTTTGAAAGAAACACATCTTAATATTAATTCTTTCATTAATTTAACCCCAAATACAGCAACAATTTTTTTCAACTCTTGTATTTTTTATAATTTTGATTTAAACATTTTATAGGCAACAACTGTAGCCAGTATCCCTCAGTAGCCAGGGATATAGTTCAGTGGTATAAGTGCCTGCCTGTGCAAGGTCCTGAGTTTGATCCCTGGTTAAAGAAAAAAAAAAAAAAAGAAAGAAAGAAAGAAAAACAGGGGACCGGGAGATGGCTCAGTGGAATAAGCGCTTCCCGGGCAAGCGCAAGGGCCTGCGTTCAATCCCTGGTTTCACCAAAAAAAAAAAAAAAGCCTTAGTATTTTCTCTACATACACGTATTGTCTCCTTTCAATTATCAGCTAGATGCATAACCTGGATTTTATGATATTAAGTTTTCACTATTTTTTTAGCTTTTCTCAAAGAAAATGCTTTCATCCTGCATTTGCCTTCTTTAGGCACACAATATACACACACTCTCCCTACATGCGTATTTCTAGGTGAATTATTTATTTAAAGTGTGAAATTATGTTGGTTCAACATACTCAGTTGATTAGGGCCAGAATATAAGATTAATGGCTACATTTGCTTTAGACTAAATAACACCAAAGATTATTTCAGAATGCAATGACCGAATGAGGATTTTTTTTTTTTTTTTTTTTTTTAACTGGGAACCAAACTCAGGACCTCATGTTTGGACTCAAATAAGGAAATTCTTACATAATGTCTAAAAGTCATCAGGCCCACCCCCAGTTTGATAACCACAATTGCTTTAACTGCACCAATATTTCACACTCATCAACCCTTTCAGTTTCAACCCACTCTAAGAAAACAGAATAACCACCTCTTGAAAAATACCCAGGATGTGTCTAGTTATACCAAGTCAGGTGGAAAATGGAGGCAATTATCCAGATAATCCAAGCAAAACAAGACAAAAAAATACCCAATTATTTGCATCCTTTCTGTGAAATATTTTCAGTTGTTCTATATTGAGATAATTATATCCATTCTTCTGTTGGACACATTTACTTGAAACTTTCCTCTCAAGAAAAATGAAACAAAAAGACAAGTCCTACAGAGCACATTACAATTTTAAAAAGTGATTAATTTTATTTGGCACAATGACTCATTCCCCTCCAGGTCTATACCAATTTAAGCCTGAGTAAATGCATGTTCTATGAGTACTGAAATGTTACACATCCTCTATAGTCAATGTTTGCTACTCAGCTCGAATGATTCAGTCGGAAAACATTTTAGGCAGGAGCTGCCACTCATGCTTGACCTTAAAGATTATATGTTCTGGAGTGACTAGGTAAGAAATGTAAGCTAGCATTTTCATGACACTGTCACAGGATTTGGATGGGGCACTGTTTCATGGACTTGGGCAGCGTGGGGAGAAGCTACTGATGTGAACAGAGGCAGGCCTGCATCGTCAAGC
Organism: Octodon degus; assembly: GCF_000260255.1. Taxonomy (NCBI): domain Eukaryota; kingdom Metazoa; phylum Chordata; class Mammalia; order Rodentia; family Octodontidae; genus Octodon; species Octodon degus. The sequence continues at coordinate 12,485,262 of NW_004524592.1, forward strand.
CTCGAACTTGTGTGCTAACTGGAATAGGGTGAAGGAAACTGGCAGCAGTGCTTAGGTCTGGCCATGGTCTAAGCACTTATTGCAAAGTAACCCAACTGCTAGATGGAGAAAGGAGAGATAGTTCCTGAAAGCAGTAAAACAGGACTACTGTATCAAAATAGCTACTGCTTTGAGTTGCAAGAATATCACATAAAGATCAGTACAACCAAGGCAGTGAGTTGTATTTGTAAGTAATATCTATGCAATGACTCTATGAAAAGTAAAAATGAGAACCACTGTACTGAATTGTGAATACCTCAAAGAAAATCCAGATTTTACTAGTTTCTGTATTTTAGTGCAGAAGCCCTATCCCTGGCAAACCTGCATAATCATAACTAATGGCAATTAAGTTAATTTTAAAAGTATTCTTATTCTCTCTTGTAAAGGTGCTGTCCAGCATGAGCAGGAAGCACTCACCAATGGTGAGAGAAAATTATATGAACCATATGCTAGGTGACATGGAGGGTATGAAAGTAAATACTTGAGTAAAAAATTAAAAGAATCAAAGCAATCACTCTCATTCAAACCTGTAAAATCAAGCATGTATGCAAACTTTGCAGCCTTCATATGGTTCTGAGGAATCTCCCTGGCTACTGTTCTGGCATCAGAAAACTTTTACCACTTATCTTCTACGTTTGAGGAAAAAGAAAACAGAAACTTAACTTTCAGGTGTGTTCAACCTGCAGCCCAGGAGCTATGTGCCTGTTTTTAAAAAGGTATTATAAAAACAAATTCCAAAGTGTTTTATTACTTATATACATTAACTGTATTATAAATATTAACTATGTATTTCACCAAGATCATTCTTTATCACTCAATATAGTCCATGCGAGTTAAAAGGTAGGATACCTACAGAAAGAATATCATAAGATGGTTCAATTAAGTTCAGGAAATGATTTCATAGGTTGAAAGTTAAACATGGGAACAGTGAGAACCAAGGATCAGATAAGATCTATTGTACAAAGGAGATCTCTTTTTTTCCAAATTATCAAAAACATGATAAAAATAACAATAGCTACTAGTAGTGACATACCAATTGTTATGTGGCACATTTGACTTTAACAAGGCAACAAAATTGGATTATTATTATTACTCCTTTTTCATAAGGAAATCTATATGTGAGATAAAGTAACTCTTCTCAGATTACATAGCTTGCATTAAGGGGCAGTGCCATTCTGAACTTGCCTGTGCTCTTAATTTCAATACTATACTGCTGTAGAGTAAATACATAATATTATTACTGTCCTCTATTTCTTTTTATGTGGTTTTTGTTTGTTTCTTTGTTTTATCTTGCAAATAATGCATTGCCTGCATGTTTCATCAAATCTTAGAGAAGAAATGAAGTCAAATAGTTTGGTTACTGAGGAAAAACTATTTCTGAGGAGACATGACAGCACATTGTTATAGCAAGCTGTTAACAACTAACAAACAAATGCTGAATATTAGTTTTTAAATAGGACAATAAGGGGATAAAGAAAGGTATTTTAAAGAAAATTTACTTTTGAGTAAGTTTTTCAAATTAATGACTGGATTGAAAAAGTGAAAAAATACAAAACTCATTCTCCCAAAGTCAAAGAAAATGCATCCCTCTCATTGTATTTACAGTGTAGAGGAGAGGACAACTACATTTACACTAATTTAGAACCTCACAATGGATAACAGTGTTTTGAGCTCAAAGAACAGAGGGACTGAAAATGATTTTCCTTCAGCCTCTCTGTTACACAAACAAATTAGGATGAGGCAGTACACAAGAAAAGGGCGCCTCTGGACTGCCTACTCAGTAATTTATATGCATGCTAAGTGAGAAAGCAGCAAGAAGTAGGTTCTAGACAGACATCTCCTGTTTAGGCACCAGTAAGCCTTACAACAGCAAGCCTACTGAAGTTACAGAGAAGTAATCTGGTCTCTGGATTCACTACCTTGAATTAAAAGAGTACAAGTGACTGGAGTGGCATCAGGGAAAATAATGAATTGGTAGACAGACAGTCAACCTTGAATCCAAGAGAGTCTTGGAGAAATGCAGTTGGACAGCAGAAGACATTGCCAGGGATCATGAGAAGACTTGGGATCTTAGTTATTTTTTATTGCTCAACAGGAGATAAAATTAACTCTGACAACCTAAAGGGTCACAGAGACTAGAATCATAGACAGGCTAACACCTTTTATTTTCATTTACTTCCACAGACTGAAGATCCACAGAAAAGATAATTAACTGAAAGATGGACTGAAATTACATATGACTAATGGCACAGGAAGCATTTGGGAGCATCTGAATTAACTTACATGGTAAGACATCTTTCAACTAGAGATTCTGTCATTGTATGCTCTGCATCATTATAACAACAGTGTTAAATTATAAAAATGGAATTGTAACCATGTTAAGAGAATCACTCAGTAATGTATTTTAAGTCAACAGAATTACAAACTGCTTAGGAATGAATGCCTGACTTCTGTTACTCTATATTCCTTTGGTAGCCTAATATAATGCTTTTTATCTACTAGGCCATCAATAAGTAATTATTGATCAACTGAAGTCAGTGACAGATACACTGCTATTTTCTCTAGCTTTGAAACCAAACATACTGATTTCCATAGCTTAAGCTAAATCTTCTGGAAAGTGCAGATGTTAGTAGTACGGATGCTGAACTCCCTGCCAGAGTAGTAAATGTAATACCAAACTAAAGTCACCAGGTCAAAGGACATTAGTCCTGAACTGTGACTAAAACAAGAAGCTTGACTCATGCATTCAGATCTCTGGGGTAGAAAGTCTATTTATTTTAAAAACACAAGTAGAGTTTAATTGATCATCTCATCACAATTATACAGCACCAGATGAGGCATGGCTGTTCAGCTTGTTGCTATCTATGCCTTTCTTCCTGTGCCTGAAGACAAAGAAACACCATTCTTCCTAATGGTTTTAAGTAAATGGGCACTGAAGTCATGTCTTATTTTAATCAATGTGATCTTAAGATACCAAATGTAAGCAGTATGCCTTTAAGAAGGCAGTGGTAAGACAATAGCCCACTCATTTTTGTTGATCATAATATACTGTATGCCACATGGTAAGTAGCTACAGTAAAGTCTTCTATATAAACAAAAAGACGCATCACATAATTTACTTGCCTCTAATTTACGAACAGAATGAAGTCCCAAATTTATTCCATCTGTAGATGAGTTTGAGTTTAATGAAGAGCCTCATATTTATATAGAAAAAAAAAATCAGGGGCCAGGGAGATGGCTCAGTGAAATAAGCACTTCCCTGGCAAGCACGAGGGCCTGAGTTCAATCCCCGGTTCCACACACACAAAAAAATCAGAATAGTTCTGGTATTTTACGCTACCTGTCTTTTCTCATAGCTATCAATAATTGTCATTAGGTTAATGAGTAAACAGAAAGAGTAGTATTTTCTGTGTATCACACCAGGGGTGCCACCTGCTTCAGAAAGAAGCTCCCAGGGTATGGTGGAGCTATCTGGAGGCCTACTCTGCTTTCTTATCTGGTAAACACTGCAAAGAGGGTAAACAAAAGCGAGACAGTTTTTCTTATGGCAATTCCTAAGCAAAGACTGTCACTTTTCCTTATCACTTTGCATGTGAGAATGAACAGATGGAGCTGTTTCCATATTTCTTATTTTCATTGAATCAAATCAAGATTTTACTAAAATTTCAAGTAGGGTACAAAAAAGGAAATAACTGAATGTTTATATATTGGGGCATAATTCATCATATGTCTTTATCAGATAAACCAAATGAGAAAATCCTGAGCCAGTCATAAAAGCGTGTCCAACTCTGAGTGACTTGTCCTTAAGATGGATCTTCTGTAAATAATTAAATTAGTGGATTTTTTTCTTTGCCCATCTGGGTGGAAAGAAAAAAAAAGAATTATAGGTATGCACAGACACATATAAATACACACACACAGTGTATAAAAGAAGCTTTACCTATATTGAATTGTTAGCAAGATGCTAAATTACAAACTACAAAAAATAAGATGGTTATTATAAATAATTTGGAGATAATTAAAATTTGCAGGAAAATATCTATTTTAGGTCCATAAAGAAAATACGATGTATGACACTATAATTCTCTTCATTAACAAGTCTTTAATACAGATAAGCATGTTGTAATAGACATGTTAAATGTGGTTTGGCTAAACAAATAGCACCTATGTTGAGAGAACAAAGGGCAATTCTCTTTGGTTCCACAGTACCTAAAAGTGGGGGAGCACTGGAGACTATCCCAGAGAAAGGAAGATGAGTTTGTCACAGTGAAGACAGAAAAGAAATTATTGGTATGTACATTGTTTTTCACCCCCTTTCTTTTAAAGGATAAACCATAAATCATTTTATCAGTAGTTCAGGGGACTATAAGGAACAAAATATGATCGCATCACTGAGAATATTTTCACTACTTGAGGCCTAGGCCTCTGCAAACACAGCTTCACTGGCCTTACTATTAAAAGCAATCTGCAAAAGAGGCTTAAAAACCCAGGGGTCTAATATCAAGTGAACAGTAGGAAAGGTGACCTTTCATTCCGAGTGTTTATTAAAGGATCTGCAGACTCCAGCTCAGTGTGGGCCCGCACTGGTAAGAGGCCAAAGGGGAGAGGGTGAACTCTGTTTTTTTAGAGGTCACATAATCAACTCAGAAAATACAGCTGGAAAAGAACAAGAATGAAAGCATGGTTTTTAAGTGCCTCTTAACACTGGTTAAATGGAAGATCCATCTAATAATTTTCTAGCAGAGTACAGCCAACCTACTACCAACCTAGTTACCAAATTTAGCCATTACATATATCAGGTAAATTTTTTAAAAACAGATGAAGGATAACTAAAGCAAGCTAGAAAAAAGAGAACTCAAATAAGACTAAAACAAAAAGATTAAATGAATTTAAAAGAGTAAAAACAAAACTAGGGGATTCTATTTTGATAGTGGAAATTCTTGTTTACTTTTCTGAAGTATAAAATGTAATTTCATAAGTGGTATTTCATTTAAGAGACATTTATAGGAAGAGAGAATGTTTTTAAGGTAACTTTATCATACTATTCTTTACAGAATGATATGAACTGATAGCCTGGTCATAAAGTCTGGTATGTCTACCATTTAAATGCAAGGGGTAGCCATGTCAGATATATTTTAAAGTACATTATTTAAAATATCAGTCACATTTGTATTGTACTTAACACAAAGAAAAGATTTGGTAATTATTTTAAAAATTTGTTAGGAGCTGCCTGTCTTTTGGTATTCATTGCATTCTTTCAACTAAAGCATTACTATTTTAGACTTTCCATGAGTAACCTGACATTTTCCCCAAAGCATTATTTTACCTAACAATAACAAAATTAAAATCAAGACAAATAGAGCAAAAGTAGAGTGGTGCTAACCTAAGTTATAAATGCTGCCACCTCCTTAGCCCTGATTTAGTTGCCACCATTCCATGAAGCGTGCACAGGTATTGTTGACTATGTGGCTATAACTGATTGATGATAGCCTAGTAAGGTTACCATAGCTAATTACAACATCATTCATCTAAGCCTGTGAGCGGAAAAAAAAGGCTCCCCAGGAAGAAAAAGAGAAAGAAAGAAAAGCTTTTTCTAGGTGCTAACTTTTCAATCAGCTTCAACAGAAAGCAAATAGGATGTAACTCAATGATCAAATTATGACTTATGGATTCATGCGAGTAAATGACCTCAGTTCTTTGGTAATTTTAACTCAGGTTGCAAGCCTATAGCAGAGACCTTCCAGCAATAACGAAACTTCCCATGCTTATGTGCTTTGTAGTCCAAATTCAAATCAGCCGCAAAAGCCGGCCCTGGGCTTTAGTTCTGCCATGTGTGTGGTGTGAGTGTGTTTGTCTAGGATCAGATGCCAATACTTAAACTCACATTATGGGCACAGCAGCTACTTACACACTGCAGCCTAATTAAAGGAATGAGCTTCCTCCTTCTCTGTGTTTTCCTAAAGATCACTGCCATAAAGGGATTTGGTTTCCTTAAGAATTGAGTAAAATGTTCCCATATGTTTCCTTATGCAGTGAACTATTCAAAATCAGATAGAAAAGAGTCATAATTTTCAACAATAATCTGTGACTACACAATATTTTCTGAGAACTACTGAAGAGAAAGGAGAGAACTCAGTGTTTCCAAAATAATTATAACAAACATATAATCATGATTTCCATTTGAGTTTTTCAGGCTCACAAACACACATGGAAACAATAAAGTATCTGAACCACCTTTTAAGTCTCAAAAGCAGGAATCACTTTCAAATAGAAAGTATCTCCTCTTCAAAGTTTAACATACAGAGGAGAATAAAGCTAATAATCATTTAAACTACAAACTTTAATCAGATTACTTTACATCCAGCTAACATAGATCACAAAAGTGACAACAGCCAAATTTAAAGAACCTTTTATCCTGAAACACTATTTAAATTGCATTGCTAAAATAATTATAACTAAATAAATATTTTCTCATGTAATCTTGATCCTGAAATAGAAAATTTCAATCAACAAGTACTGAGAGAAATTATCAAAAGGTACAGAAGAAAGCTGCTAATTGGGGCCATAAGGGGGAAAAACTGGCAGGAGCATGGATTTGGATTCAAAGTCACTGTGGTATTAGTGACATACTCTTAGGATGATCATCAACCATTGCAGAAAGGCCTACTTTACAGTCAAGGAAACAGTGGCCTAGAGGGTATGGTTATGACATAGCAAAGACTGATCTGGATGTCCTTGAAACTGGATTTTCCACTTGTATAAAAAACCAAATGTGTCTCAATTTATCTTTTGTTTGGAAAAATGCAGTTCTGAAATATGTGAAATGTCTAAGACTCAGAGCTAGTTCAGACTCTAGCATTTAAATGAGATCCATGTGACTGGCTCTTTAAGACCAAAAACTGAATCAATCCTAGATTAAGGCTGCAGAATACCTTTCAGGGACAAAAAGATCAGGAACCATTGATCAAAAAGCCAATACAAGGAACAGTCAGGGAAAGGCTACAGGACTCTTCATAACAATTACCTACACTAATTGTTCTTATTTGCCTATGACTCTATGTGCACATGATAGAAGTATCAAAAAATACAGAAAAATCCACATTGTAGAAAAATAATCTCCAAGAATCCTCTTAGCATGAGATATTCTTTCCCTAAAGCACACCTCTAGTCACACTCTTGCTAAATGCATGGGAAATGAGAAGAGCAAATTTACTTCTAAACTTCACAGGATTTAAATGAAATTTTATCCACCTCCATTTTCTGGTCTTGATGTCTTTATTCACTTTAACCTACAGCTATATATAGTATATACTCATTAATATACACTCTATCTCAACTCCAAAAGGATATGAGGTACTATTTTACATATAGTATTGAAAAGAGAAGTATAATTGAAATTTATAATTAATCCCCAAAGTGTTGTGGAATAGAAAGAGCTCTCTACTAGAAGCCAGGAGACACAGATTCTAATCCTAGTTCCTTAACCAATTAGTTTTTGGACATCAGAGGACACACTGATTTTAACCTTTTACATGTTCATTTGTAATACAATGTCAAATGTCTGGGCACCTGCCAATCATCAAACTATATGGAGCAGTGCCTTTCAAAACCAGTATTTCACAAAATCTCTTCTGAGAGGTGCATAATGCTTTTGAGTAAAGCTGTTTTTTTTTTGCCATAGGACTTCTAGGAAGCATTTTGCTTACTGCCTACTCAATATGCTTCTGGACTCCTTCTTTCCTTGCTACAATAATCAATGCTATTTATCCAGAAGTGGAGCATGAATAAATATTAACTCACTAGTGTCAAACATCTGTTCAGCTATGGAAACATGCTCAGAAGACCCATATGTTCCACAGAACAGATCTAGAAAATTTTTGAACTATGTGATTTTACTATTATGACCCTCTCTATGATGAGTGACTCTTTGCTACTCCATCTGGTGTCTTAGCCACCTTATCTCTTAAGCATACTCTTAGGTTAACAATTTTAGGATATATAAAAATAGACACTGGCCAGTTTTGAAATATAGAATCTTGAAATGTTAGAAGGATTTGCTAGTTGAGACTAAGTCATAGTTCAGTCATTTGACATTACAATAGAAAATCCATTAGAAAATAAACGGCAACAAATAATTTAGATCAATTAAGTTGGAATTGTGTGGTTGTCCACTTGACTTAAACCTTCTCTTACAAAATAAAAATATTTCCCATTAACTTATACAGTACAGTGGTTGACATACTGTGTAACTTGAGAAGTTAAAAGCTTAACTAAATTAGCTCAGCAATTCCACACCCAATTGCATGGCAGCCCCTCCCTAGGGTGTGGAGGCCCTACCCTAGAGTGACTCATCACTTAAAGTATATAAAAGGGAAGTGAGGAAGAATGGTGCATCCCACAAGCTAACTTGTTCTTCACAGTTAGCTTGGATGTCCTCTCCTGGCTTCTAGTGCAGACTCTTCAGCCTCTGTCTTGGATCCTTCAGCCTTCTGGTGTAGACTCATCAGCCTTCCATCACAGGCCTATCAGCCTTCCATCACAGACCCACTGGCCTCTGCATCAGCCTTCCATTGCAGGCTCATCAACCTTCCATCACAGGCCCATCAGCCTTCCATCACAGGCCCATCAGCCTTGCATCACAGACCCACTGGCCTCCTCTACAGACTTGCATGGAACACTGCAGTGAGCTCCAGATCTTGGGCTGAATCTTTCAGTCTCCAGTGTGCAGATATCTTCTACATGCTTCTTCATTTGACTCTGAGTGAGCATTGTAAGCCAATCTTGTAATTTCTTATACATTTTTTTGTTTGTTTGTTTTTGTTTTTTTTTTTTTTGTTTTTGGTGGAACCGAGGATTGAACTCAGGCCCTTGTGCTTGCCGGGGAAGCACTTATTCTACTGAGCTATCTCCCCGGCCCCTTCTTATGCATTTATACACCTTGTGTGATATCTTTCCTTGTGCTATATCTGTTCCTCTAATAAGACCCTGACTGATACATACAGCATGAAAATGTGAAACCTTTCAGTTAGCAGATTTTTGATACTTACCTTTGTCATTCATCTTTGTTGAATGAAGAATAAAGAAATACATTTTTTAACACTTATCCCACTACCTTAAACATCCAGACAAGGTTTTACAAAAAGGTTTCACTTGTGTGTGTGTTTAAAAGGTTCATGAATTCATGGTTTAAAAAAACAAAAACAAAAACAAAAAAGAAGCCAAAGGAGTGATGCAAGTCAAGGAAGCATTACCTACAAAACTCAGAGATTTGAGAGAAATTAGTACATTTGGGAAATAGCCAGAGGCTCAGAGTGTTTACAGTTTGACTATGGAGTGACTAGCAATACAGATGGGCCAAGAAAAAATAGCTACATCATGCAGACCAGTGAGTATGACATGCATGCACATTCTGTGCATGAGTATTAAGTCTTGAGTAGGAGAGCCAACCTCTGTGTTCATTCTACAGTATGGGGAGAGTTGTTATTGGTCTTTCACATGATATTTTTGTTGCTTATCATGGACTGGAAAAGAAGGTATAAAATTGTATGAAACACTGAGTGTAGTTTGATCTGAGATATTAATAAAAGACACATTGGATGATTAAATGATGCAAGAATGAAAGTCTTTTGATATCTAATATTTATTAATTGTGACTCTTTAATAAGAAAAGAGTATAAACAAATAATGATTAATTTTACCATTTTCTTCACTAGGCCTTAAGAATGAAAATAGCAGTGATAAGTAGGCCCTGATTTTCTTGGGCTATATTAGTGAATGTGCTCCTTCAGAGACAAAAGCAGCCCTCATGGCTTCTAAGAACCGAGTGGGACAATGAAAAGGCTGAGGACTTAGAAGCAGAATGGCATGTTATAGGCATTCTGACCTGAGGAGGGCTATTCATTCTGTGACAGTACCTTCCAATTTCTCACCTAAACAGGATTTTAGTGCAGACAACACAACTGGTTATACTCCTGAAGAGCCAGAAACACTACATCTCCTGCCTACTGTATACCCCCATCCTGAGGTGCCTGCCTGTGACCCTTTCTTACCCTGGGACAAATAAGAGGAAAAGAGAATGACAAAGACCAAAAATGGCTTTTTGCTGTCTTCCTTTACTTTTCTATTTCTACTTGAAAGCAGATATATATATATATATATATAATTTTCTTGTTTATTATGTTAGGAATGGAAAGTAAATCTGCTACACCAAGAAGGTAAGGAAAGGGATGATCCTCTCCCCCATCATTCACTGCTGCCCAAATTCCTCCTGCTGAGTTTGGACATGGTCCTCAGGGAAGTCGGGTACAACTGGATGTTTTCTAAGCAGCACACTTGTATAATCAGATCTGTGCTTCAGAAAAGTCATTCTGGCAATAGCATGGACTTAAGAAGGAAGGCACTGAGTGAAAGGCCAACTTGAGGTCCTTCTCAGTGATCTAACTGATGATACTTTGGCATGACAGAGCAGCTGTGGACAGAGAAGCTAGAGTGGACAGAGGGAAAGGTATAGAAGGAAAAGGAGGAGCTGCAGATGATGCCATGGTTCTGGGCTCCCTGTGTGGGAGGCAGCAACTTTTGTCACCAAACTTGACTGTTGCCTAATTTCATCATTTAATTTATGTTACTAACTAAAATTGAGTTTGCGAGCCTTTTCAGACTGTTGGTGTATACTCATGAAGGAAAGTTTTATCACTTTGTTTTATGGAAAGCATATCAGAGGCAGCTTGGGGTCACAGGATCAGTCCCTGACACTAGACCAGTAAGGTTCAAATCCTGGCTTTGCCACTCAACAGCCATATGATTTTATGAGTTAGTAAACCTCTGTGTCTAATCTTTATTTCTTAAAAGAAGAAAATAATAAAATCTAGCTAAGTATTCTGAGACTCAAATGGGGTATTAAGTGTGAAGCATTTATTTTATTCAGTCCACTAACTTCAGCTCAGTGTCCCTTTTTAACCAAAATATCAGTTCTGAACAAGAACAAAATATACTTTCAAGAAGGGAAAGCTCAGTTGATCCAATGGGAAAAAAAAGTAAAAGCATTGAAAGAAAACAAAATTGTTTTCCTGAGAAACTTTATAAAGGAAAATTTGAAAACCAGTTTCTTGGATATGTTGAGGTTAAGCCTTTTAGAGCTCATAGCACTTGATTATAAGTAAAATATTAAAAACAAGCAATTTTCTCCTTTGGTCTTCCCTTATTGCCTACTTTTCCTGTCATACATTTGCATAATGGGTGCCTCTGCATCCATTATGCAAATGAGAAATGAGGCTGCAAGGCCTCCTCTACCCACCCAATCCTGTGCCATGCAGCCACACAGATACCAGCAGACTGCTTTGCTAGCCTGACTTCCAAAAAAACTGCAGAAAAGCATTAAGTCTCTAGGTCATAACTTTGCCTGTGGTTGGTTTTAAAAGAAAAAGTACAGATGTTTTTCAGAGTATCAGGACCAAATATGGTTATTCGGTATAGTGATATGTAAAATCAACTTAATAGTACAGATATCACTTGACATGGAGAATGTGCATCCTCTGAGCATACCTTGTGCTCCAAAACTTTCTTGGCAAAATGAGATAAGCCCATCCTCTGGCTTAGAATTAAACTCAAAGAGGTGTGTTAAGCAGGACCAGAATGTTGTATACATATTTGACAGGAACAAAAACTGTTTTATGAACCAAAATATTACCATATTTTTCAAAACTTCCATGCTGCTAAATTGAGCTAACCTTTAGGAGGTATTACCAAAATATGCTGGAGTTGTAAATTGACTGAAACTTTAGAAGAATGTTTATTTTCTTTATATAAACACCTTCAAAACAAATATTATGAAAAAGAATTCTGAGAAAAATTGCCAGATGAATTGTTCTTATTTGAATAAACCAGCAGGAAAGAATTTTAAAACTAACTTCAACATATTCTCTCTTAAGTCTGAGATATACATTGGAAGAAAAAAAAGATAGCTGAGGAAGAAAGAGGGCTTTATTTCTTGTTGGGCTTCCTTGGTAACCCTTTGCTTTTTCCAAATGAGTTTTTCAAGAAATTCTTAAAAAGCAATCCTCACAGGATTGTCACATCTCATCACTTACCATCTTGCCTCTCCCTCTGTTACTGCAAGGGCATGCAATTCAGATTCCCCTTCAGTTCAAGGGCAAAAATATCTACAGTACTTAGCTGATGTGCACAAGCCACAAAGAACAATTTTTTACAAAAGCAATTCTGAGAAAGACAAATATGTTTTTTTAAAGAAAAAATATTCATAAGATGAAAGTCATAAAGAAGCAACACAACCATGAGATGACAGCCAGGTGAACAGCCCGCCACTGACAGTACACATACCTAACTTCAGAGTGGAAGGGGTTACTTCGATTTCCCCACCGATTGGTTTAAATGTAGCCACTTCTGTCTCCAAAGCCTCAGAGCTCTGCCAATCTGCAGCGCTTCCGCCTGGGCTCTCAGTCTTGTGGGGTGGTTCTTGTTCCTCAAACACAGCAATCAGCTGCAAGCAAGGCAACAACACCATTCACTTTTGAGGACATGCATATCACAGAGACACTGTGTCTAGAGAATTGTAATTTTTTCTTGGTTCTAAAGAATTAATCTTTTCAAACTTGAAATTTTCAAGTTACTATATCATAATTCTTAATTCATCAATGATATTACGTCTATGAGCTCTGTGGCCATGACATAATGAATGGTTTCTTCTTTTATTGTGTCTATTCCTAAAATAGCTGATTTTGGCTCTTTTCAAGAAATACAAGGACTGCCTCCTCTTTTCATCACATTTCTCTGATTTGCCTGAAAATATTCATTAATGTTTTATTTCAAAAATATTCCTAAGAAAAAAAGTATGCTCAAGTTGAAAAATAGACTTAGCACAGACAAAAGTACACACTGAACAGAAATATGATAAAAGTACATCCCAGTCTCAGAAAGCTAAAACACATTACAAAATCTCTAACATCTGTCCTCTTGGACAATATCTAAATCTATACATATAAATACAGTGTATTGATATACATAGTCTAGTTATGTCTTATAGATAACTTTGTTTTTTTGTATTTTTTAGGGAAGGGTTTGCAAGGTGTTCAGGGTCTCACTACTAGATTGGACTCATAGTGATTCACCTGTTTACAGCCTCCCAAGAGCTGGGATTATAGGCGCACACCACCACATCCAGTCTCAATTGCTGCTTCGGCGCACCTTAGGGGCAGGGCGGGCATGGCAGTCCAGGGATTGAACCACCGGCCCCTGTGCCTGCTTGCAGGCACTTTAATCTGCTGAGCTATTTGGCTGGCCCTGATAACTAATTGTTTTTCTTTGGTGGAACCAGGGATTGAACTCAGACCCTTGTGCTTGCCAGGGAAGCGCTTATTCTACTGAGCCATCTCCCAGGCTCTGATGACTAATTTTTGTACTTGACTTTCATTTCATTTTTTTTTTCATGACTTTTTCTATGTTGAATAGCTAAAATCCAATAATCCTAAATCCAAGGAAATTCAACATTAGCACTTTTAACCCAATTATTCTCATCTCCATCTCACTTTTGCTTCATGTGAGAGCTATGTATATCACCAAATAAAAACTTCAAATTTTCATTGCTAAGTAATTTTTCAATCAGGGAAAAAACCCCGCAAAAATAGTTCTACCTCTCACTCAGATATTACTGCACAGATAACATGGGCAGAGAGTATACTTTTGGTCAGCTGGTGGCACTACTGCAGTGAACCTCAAGTGTTTCTCATCAGCTGATACAGAAAAGTTCAAGTGTGGATTCAGGCAGCAGCTCAGGGATGCTACTATCAATCCAAAGAGTGTGGTGTGTAAACTTGAAAACTGCTAGTAGACCTTTAGATATTTTTCATTCATTAAGTAAAACAAACCTACTTATGATTCAAACATTTACTCAGAAAAGGCACTCAAAGCCACAATTCATAGGGGAACCTGTTCACAATAGAATTAATAAATGAAGTGCTGGGGTAACCAAACAAAACACTGTAAATTCCAACTTCTGTATCTTTCAAAAGAAATGAACACAATTAGAGATATTCAAATTGGCTATTCAAAAATAATTTTCACAATTGACTACTCATTTCCAGTATAGAAACTTCTTTAATTGGAAAAACCAACAATCCTCTCACCCTAGACAAGAAATGCTTACTCGAAAGGCATTATTTTGAATTCTTGAAATTGAGCACATATATTTTCTATCTTTAATTGTTAGCACTGATGAACTGATTTTAGATGAGATTTGAATGGATTAATAATGAAAGATTATTTTCATATTAAAATATAGAACCATATCTTTCTAATTATCTAGTCTAAAGGAAGAGTTTAACACATTAAAACCTGAAAAGAATAAAATTAATGTCTAAAATGTGATAAAAAAAAAAGCAATAGGAGTGTTTTCATCACTATTTCTATGCCATAATAATTACTTTGCCTGTTGGTGAATTCTAATGTATATAGTTATGCTTATTTTAATATACTAATTAACTATACTTTGGCACATTATATTGGCACAATGAACAGATTTGTGTAGGAGTAATATCTTTTATTGCCACATCCTTAACTTTCAGTATACTTCATTTGTTTCAACTGTTTGGGAAGAGAAAAAAAGCAGTTATCCTGAGGATATGATATGAAAGATTAATATTGAGGTATTATATGATATAGTACTACTTATCCCCTTGCATAATTTAACATTTCATATACATTATATCATACACACTTATATGTAGTAACAAGATTATATGTATATATCAAATGGGAAAACAGTGTTTTAGAGATTTTATGTTTTCCAAAGTCATTGACTAAATGGTGTCTGACAATAGAGTGAGGCTATTTTATTCAATTCAATATTTCAGACTATGCTACAACCATTTTTTTTTTTCAAAGAGAAAAGACTACACAGTAGGACGTTTGCAGTTTGTGGAGGGAGGTCATATGCATTAAAATTCATGACCCATGTATTTTGGTCATAGAGTAGTACATAGCTCTCCTTGCAGGCAACAATGGGACCTAGATGCTTCTTCCAAACTTAGTGTTCCACAAGTCTTCCAATCCATGATGGAGAAGAATTATTTTAGCACAGCCTAGATTAAATGAATGGGTGAAATCCTGCTTCTC
>NW_004524592.1:12501151-12502785 GCF_000260255.1 Octodon degus
TAAGATCTTTCAGCAACAAACTCCAGCTACACACAGGTCAATAAGTCTATAAATATATCATCAGGTCTTCTATCCAAGACAGACACTACATTTTTTTCCAGGTCTCACTTATCCTAGTGGTACAAACCTGCTTCTTGCTTCCTCTCTAAGACAAACTTTGAAGGTATTAAGTACACTGCAATTGCCAGCCTCACTTCCAATTTCCCATTCTTTACAGAAGCAGCTCTACTCAGGCTGCATCCACTATAACTATCAAGGGCAAAATTGTAATTATTAAGATAAAAACAAACTGCAGATCACTAAAGTCAAAGCCTTCTCTACTTTGAATGTAGGACAAAGCTGAGCTCTGATTCCTAGCAAAAGTTCCCTAAAAATGTTCCTTTTTGTCATAAAAATGCTACTGAGTCTATGTCTCAGTTTGGGGTCTCATCTCTCTCAGATCTTACATAGAGCTAGATGCTGATAAACTAAAACTTAAAGTTTACTGCAGTGATAGTGAACATTTTGGAGCTTTTGATGATGCAAATAGTCTGCTGTAGCACACATGCCATAGGTTCAACACCACTGATCCTAGACCTTTTTCCTGAAGTGTACGCTCACGTTGCCTAACCTGTGGAAAACTGGATGATTGATCTTCCTAACTTCTTTCCATAGTGGTTTACATGCCAGTTAATAGCAATTGATCTTCCAAACTTCTTTCTATAGCAGTTTACATGCAAGTTAATAGCAATTTACCCTTCCAGTTTGCTCAGACCAAAGAACCTTTTAACAACTCTTCATCTCTTTTCCTCTCTTTGTCCCTCTGTATCCAAATCCCTGCCCACGTCTTAAATCCATGCCCACATTTGATTTCTCAACAAATCTCAAAATATAACCCACTTTTTACCACTTTTCAACAACTTCCCTGTCACCACTCTGTCTTAGCATCCATCATCTTGCAAATGTATTATGGCCACAGCTCCATTAATAGTCTAGTTTCCACATAGTCTCTTCTCACTCTGTAGAGGAGTATTCAACACAGCAGGATTGGCTTGCTAAAATGTAAGTCCACTGACACCTCTCCTGCCATCAGATGCTCATAATACCTTCTACTTTCCATGGAGGAAAAGGCAAAGCCCTTGCAGTGTCATTAGGGTTTTTAGTGCCCCAGGTACATTTCTGACCCTGTGTTGTTACTCTTTCCTTGCTCACGTGGTCATATACACAACTCTACCATCTTGATGTATTTGTATTTGCCATGCTCTCTCCTGGAACAATTTTACAACAGAGAGCTTTCTGGCACTTTCCTGAACCCCTTAGATCTTTGCTCAAATATAAGCTTTCTCTGCCTACACAAAGCTTTAACATCACAATAGCATCTCGGAAATCCTTTCCTTATTATTCTTCATGCTACTTATCACTATTGGATTTTATGACATAAATTAATTAATTTTTTATTTTATTGAGAAACAAATAGCAATGAGACAGTTTCAAAACTGATTAATAGGACAGTTTCAATAATTAATACATTGTACATTGTTATCTTCTTAGTGGTTATGCATAGTACAAGATGCAGACAGAATATCCTGTCCAAACACTATTAGTACAAATCTTTCTTCTCATCAAATTAAGTGAAAGTAGCTGTATATCTATAC
>NW_004524592.1:12507531-12524538 GCF_000260255.1 Octodon degus
TTTCTTGCATATGCTTAAGCATGACCTATGGACCAGTATATGGTCTATTTTACAAAAAGACTCATGTGTAGCCAAAAAAAGAATGTATATTCAGTTGTCGTTGATTGGAGCATTCTGTATATGTCCACCAAGTCCATTTGTCCAAGTTCTGGTTGAGTTCTGCTACTTCTTTGCTAATTTTTTGTCTGGTTGACTTATGTTTTTGGATAAGGGGGTGTTAAGGTCTCCTGTTAAGATTGTGGTATTGGATATTACATTTTTCACGTCCGTTAACATTTGTCTTATATAATTGGGTACTCCCATGTTTGGTGCATAGATATTTATGAGTGTTACCTCTTCCCCTTTATTTTTTCCCCTAACCAGTATATAATGGCCTTCTTTATTTCTTTTGATCATTCTTAATTTGAAGTTGACACTGTCTGAGAATGTCAGATTGTTTCCTCATATTTGTCAAGTTTTTTGCTATTTCTTCTGCCCATATTCTTTTTGTATCATTTGTATTGACTCCTTTTTCTCACTGATGCCTATTAGTTTCATGTTGTTCTTCTTTGCATCATCTTGAAGATTATGAATTATTTTTTCTTGCATCCTTGTTGTTTTTTGTTTTTTGTTTTGTTTTGTTTTTTTGGCGGAACTGGGGATTGCACTCAGGCCCTTGCGCTAGCCAGGGAAGCACTTATTCTACTGAGCCATCTCCCCAGCCCCCTTTGTTGTTTTTAAGAGATCTTTTCTTACCTTTTTAGTAGCTGTGACAGTGCCTTCAGGATGTGACTCTATCTTCACTTTCACTCAAATGGTTTTGCAAGGTTGTGATTGAAATTTTAAGTTCCTCTATATGTCTTTGACTCTACTTCATGCGATCTATTTCTTTCCTATATTGCTCATTCAAGGAATCTGTCACTTTTCTAATCTCCTCTATTTTTTTTTATCAGTGTCTTCTTGAGAAGCAGTTATTAATTCTTTTACTTCAGAGATTATTTCTCATCTGATTTCCTTTACATGTTTCTGCATTTGATTCTTTACTTCAGACCCTATTAATTCAGAGATTTTTTATTTCAGAGATTAATTCTGATTTGAGTTCCTCTATAGCATTCTGCTTTCATTTCTTTTCTTCATATGCTATTAATTCAGACATTTCAGCTGTGTTAGTGTCCTCTGCACTTGTTTTGGGTGGGCTCTGTACCTGAGATCGCATTTTGCTCCTTCTCTTTGTCATTTTGTATAGCAATGTCCTCTGACCTTTGTTGTAGAGCTTTGGTTCAGTTATAACCTTAGCATGTACTACAATTCACATGCAGACCTACTAAGTTTGAGTTCATCCAGTTGTGCCTGGCTTGGTTCTGGCTACTGTGCTCAGCTCCATCCTGCTGCAGCCCTTGAAGGTAATCCTTTTGTGCCTTTCTGGCAAGATGTTCTGCTCCTGGATTAGTTGGGTGGTTTTGGCCCCAATCTCTCTTCAGGGACTTCAGCTGCAGAGTTTCACCCCTAGTCTGTATGCCAGGCCTGGGCTGGGTCTGGAGTTGCCCATGGGGCACAAGAGAACCCAGAAGCTGTCTCACACACTCACCAGGCCTGGGTTTGGGCAGGTCTGGAGGGGGTGGAGTGGTCCCAAGAGTGTATCAAAAGGTCTCACTCAGGTGAAGGCCTGACCTTGGTTTGTAGAAGTCCAGCAGGCTCAGGGAGCGCAGATGCTCTCCCATATACTAGTAGGGCCTGGGCTTGGGTGGCTCTGGAGGGGTTCAGAGAGTGCAGAGGAAGTTCTCATTCACACGGCAGACCTGAGCTGCTCTAGAGGAGTGGATGGGTCCCTAGAGAGTGGCAAAAGGTCTCATTCAGGTGGGCGCCTGGGCTTGATCCGGAGAGGTTCAGTGGGCGCATTGTAGCATAGAAGCTGTCCCACATACTCGCAGGGCCTGGGCTTCGGCATGTCTCTGACCTATTTCCTTACTCCATTAGAATGTGAGCTTTAAATGTAATCTAGCTACCTTTGTCTCTACTGTTGATGAATGTAGTTCCATTGGCTAAAACAGAGATGACATAAGAGGTACTTAATGTGTATTTGATGAATCAAATAAGTGAAATAATGAAGCTAACTAGATGGTGAAACCTATTAGTATATGAATAAGAGATATCTAGCTCTTCATGTTTTCAGAACATTCAACTTAAAAATTTACATGAATGTGTATCACCAACCAGTAGTTACCCTCATAGTTATCTACATATCATCATATATTGTTGTTTGCTTTTAAAATTGTAAAGAAACTTCTCATTTTTTACTCAACACCAGGGAAACTGCTGATAATGTATCATACCCCAGAAATAGACATTATGCATCTTCTAGTTCCTTTTCAGGTTCACTTTGTATGGGAGGAATCAGCTTACTTGGTCTCTGATGGATGGAAACATTAAAGTAGGTGTGCAGGGGAGATGACAGGTTAGCAGCTAGGTCCCACACACTCTCTTGCCCACCTTAGTTTGGGACACCTCTTGGGTTTACTTACTGTAAAGCTCCCACATGTATCCCCCAAGTAGCTTTATCCCAACTATGAAAACCCTCCTAATAAAGCAGAGGCACAGCCTGAAGTGGCATGTCAGCAGCTCAAAACTTAAGTTCCCCACTTGTTTTACAAGATCATAAAAACTGCTTACTCTGTGTTCTAGTAAGAGGTTGTTCAGTGTTTATTGTATGATTTCAGTACCCCTGTTTGAGGAGTCAAAGCATTTGTCAGGAACAGACACACCTTTAACTAAGAGTTAGAAAAACACATGAAAATAAAACCACAAATGTGGTACAGGTACTCAATAATTGTATCTCAGTTGTCATTCTGGACTGTTATTGCCCATTCAGAGATTAAGAAACAGCTGTGTTATGCACAAGTAACTCCTTCCCAGGGGATATCTGGAAGGAAATAAGGATTCACTAAGAAAAAATGATACATTAAGCCTTACTATAGACAAGATTTCCATCTTTTTCTTCTTTTTTTTTTAACCTTGTAAAGGTCAAAATAATGCAAAAGGCAACAAAAACAACAATCTCAAAGTAAAAAGTAATAAAATAATATTGGACAAGTCATGACATTCATGACTCTGAATACCACATCTGAGCAAAAGAGCTTTTCTTCTATGTACTTTTATACCACCAATGCCTTCAAAACAATATTCAGACCTGGTTTTTTTTTTGCCAACTGGAAATTGAACTCAAGACCTTGCACTTACCAGGTAAGCATCATGCCACTGAGCTCTATCTCCGGCCCTCAGAACTGTTTTTTATTGATTAATTAATTAATTTAATGTATTTGGTATTGAGTCTCACGATGCACTTTGGACTAGAAGTGATCCTTCTTTTTTAGCCTCCCCAGCACTGGGATTACAGGCACGCACCACCACACTAGGACTTGGTCTCTGGCTTAGCGTGCTCTGGGGGCAGGGCCTCAGACCTGTTTTTAAATTTAGAAAATGAAGCTTTTGTGACCAAGATGTAGTGGATCATATATCACTGTTTGTGTTTATATGTGTTTGGGGGTGAGAAAGGATGGCAGTAGAATACTAATTTCCTTGATAATATCCTTAACATTCTGAGTGCTTAGCACAGAGCTTGGTACATAGTTAAAGACTAAATTTAATTCTTTTCTGTACCATCACAATCATTCCCTGGCTTCCAAAGTTCCACTTGACTTGTTTATCCCTATTCTGCTTTGACTTTGTTGTTTCTCTTTAATCTCTTCATCATAGCATTGACAGAGGAACACAGAAAGTTCCAAGATCAAAACACATCAAATAGGTAATTTTGATTTTTCTCTTACTTTTCATTGCACAAAAGACACAATCTTTAGATGTGCAGTATAGCTCTTCCACACTCCAATACAGGCACTGTGCTGTTTTCAGTGCAGATCATAATACCAAACACTATACCAATGCCTTTAGCATCTACACTGACTAGTAAATATTTCTATAATAAATGCAACCAAGTGCATTTATTGCAGAGCCTTCAATATTCATGGTGTGGTTTATTCTGTTGTCAACCTGTAGCATTCTGTTACATTTATGGCCTGAGATTTTATAATCTGATTCTATTATCCTTAGCTTATGTAGTGAATAAAATAGAATCACCCAAATGCTCAGAGAACATAATAAAATGTATTTATGAAAGTAATTGTATTAGTAATTACACTGAGAAATATGTAGCTCTATTTTAATTATATGTCAAGTGAACTAATGAACTACTACAAAGAAGGCTCATTTTCCATATTAAGTTCTTAGGGTTAAATTGTTAAACTTAACAATGTAATATTATTTTTTACTGTTTTCTACACATTGCACATTATCAACAAATATTAAGAAAAGTTAAAAGACAAAGAAAAAAACAAGTATCCTACAAAATAAAATTGGAATCATTTGTCTCAAATCTTAAACACAATTAAATCTAAGTAGGACTGTGAAATTACAACAATTTCACAAGTAGAGAAAAGCACATTATCACCTTTGAGAAGGGACTGAACTACTACAGACTTTCATTTATATGTATACATCTGCTTATAACTAAATACCAACTGGTTAAGAGAACTAATTTTATGCCACTTTAAACAAAGGTTTCAAAGAGGGTCTTTCCTTCATAGGATTTTTTTCCCCATAGGATTTTGACAGCTAGGTAAAACCATTTAATCCAGATTTTCCAAATTAGCAGGCCCCATTAGCATTTTCATTACATGCTGGTGTTAGACCTCACTTCCACAGAGCACATACACAGAAGCTCTAGTTCTCAGAAAGTTTAATCTATATTCAGTAAATGAGATATACCTAGTTTCATTTCCTCCTCAAACTGAAAATCCATAATAAGAATCTTTATAAACTTCACAGCTTTACAATGCCTTCTAAAGAAAATAACATGACTTATTCAACAATAGTAAAAACCTCATTTATCCTTATCAATTTTTAATGCAGCATCTGATTAAAGTGCCTCATATCAACAAAAAATATACTTATTAAAAAGTACCCATATTTCAGCCCAAAATACATTCCCCTTCTTTATGCAGTAAATTGTCAAGAAGTCAGGTATACATTAAACACATATTATACTAAATTATATTTTTCCTCTTACTGACTGAATTTAAAATTTTAATGATATTTAACAATTTAGGTTTGAAAAAAAACCTCTGACCCTGTATTTACTATATTTTTTATTTTCCTTGTTGGCAACAGGTCAGCTCTGCTGTACCCAGGGGAAGCCTGTCTGCCATGCCCTCACTCCTACAGCAGTGCTAAGGCAAAGGGACCCTCTGCAGCTGGTCACCACAAAGCCCACATCCTAGCACACAGGTCCAGAGCTAGGACAGGTTGCAGGCTTCATGAGAATAACACAAAAGTCAAATATCTGAAAACTTTGTATGCCTCCCTACTTGATGGTAATATTCTTACTGTCCTTGAATTGCATATATTAAATATAACAGACACATAAGAAAATTGAAGATAAAACATTGGGATGGAATAGGCTAGAAAATTCTCAAAAATAATCTCGATTTACAAGGCGGATTCACTTGTCAACTACCTAGCACAGGACTACAGAGGCCTTCAAGTTTATTCAATGTCAAGGGCTTGGGGGATCTCAGGAACATGCACACTGCTGGAAATGAAAGACATTATACAAAATGCGGTGTTTAAAATGCAGAGACGCAACATACACACAGAAGGATTGTTCTCCAAGTTATTTCTAATAAAGTCATATACCTTGCCGTCACTTTTAAGAATACCCTAAAATAAGCATATCCAACAGCAGAAAATGTAAACTAGCATGTGAAAAATATTATATAGTTTATGAAGAATTTCATGTGTTTACAATACTATAAGTCATATATATATAATATTGTTTCACCAGCTCTACTTCCAGACAATTTCTATTATTTGCCTATTTTGCTATAATTTATATTTTCATTAAACCAAAGGTAACCCTGTCTTCAACACTGTCCTTGGTAATCACTTAGCTAAGACACAGGATAGGCACAGCTGCCCACACAAATGCTAAGGAACCACGGAGTGGCCAGGATGGTTGCTGAGGCTCAGTCTTCCTACATGAAGGGCAGCTAACTGTACCCAGCATAGTGAGGCTTCTCATTGCCTGGAGCACAGAGTGGCCCTGGATTCTCCTCTGCCTTCTGAAGCAACTACCGGTATTTCATAGTTCTATTGCCAAAGGGGCCTTTTGACACACAGATCTAAACATGACCTTGGTCTAGTCTCAAGATCTTCAAGTTCTCTCAAGGATTTAAAATTAAAGTCAGAGCCTCACCGTATACTTCCTCAGGCTCTTTACAGGCTCCTCAGTATTCCCACCATCCTATGTCACAGGCCCCTTTCACCACTCACCACACAAGGGTCTCTGATTTACCTGCCTCCATCTATATGTAAACAACCATGACTTGAAACCATGATTCACATCATTAAGAATAAGCAGTTTAATGAATACAGATACAGCCCTGATAAGTACTGTTCTAATGCTTATGCCTATTATTTTACTTTATACTGATGGGAAATTCTTTGAGAACAGTACTGGAACTCTTAGTTGTACCCCTGCATCCATCCTTCTCCATCCTGTCAGGAATAAAGGTCGCTCTCACAGCCATGTATGCTTCCCTACATAGCCAAATGGTTTCTGTCCATCCTTGAGGTTCAGCGTGAAATTACATTTTACCATTTCTCCATCTAAAATCTAAAGACTGTCATGAACTCAATTCTGTCTCCTAGTGGACTACAGCTATGCATTCAATTTTCTTCCAGAGAAAATCTTTTGAAATTGTAAAACTAATTTGTGCATTCACATACATAGTTTTAAACTAGCACAACTGCCGTATTCTCCATGATAACTGACTGTTAGAAGAACCCTGCTTATTTGCACTAATGACTGCAATCCGGGTGTATTGCTTAATTTTGTAGATTAATGAGTAAGCAATCAAATGTGATTTTTAAGTCATGAATATAACAAACATACTATTCATTTATTTTGACAAGTATTATAATTTATGAGACTTGGCTACAAATAGAGCAGCCTATTTTGTAAGAGAAAAAAGATACCTCTCTGCTTTTAAGACAACCCAATAACAAGACAGCTCCGAAATAAAAATTCTTTGCAGAAAATTATGACAAAGATACCACCTTTTGGAAGCAGATAAAGAACTAGTGTTTTCATTGAAAAAACAATGAGATCTTGCTATAGCATTAAAAATTTCAAAAAGATGTATTTTACATATTATATATGAATCCCTGTAGAGTGGGCATAGCTCTCCCTGGGACTGTCACCTTGGCAGCCTAAAACATGAATTTGGGCTGCTTTTTGTGCCCCAGGGTTTTCAGTACTTCAGAGAAGAGGTCCCCCAAAGCTAGGTACAACAGGGACCAGAAGACACTGAATACAGGAAGGTCATACTTCTCTGGAAATGAGTTGGTTATTAACTGGTACTACCTTTCATCAGATTGCTTAAGGAACAGGCTCATTAGCACACATACATTTAGCAAATTGGTCTGAACACCACTGACTGACCTCATGACAGGTTCAATGATGTTCTAGCTTCGCCAGCATTTCATGACAGCTAAGCAACTGGTGGAAAATATGAAAAGGTCAGCATACAGTCTGATTGAGGGATGAGGAAGCACTTCTCTTAAATATTCTATTTAGACTCAGACTTTTCTTGTCATGGGTGACAAGTCTCTGGAAGCAGATATTTAAAAAAATTAACACTGCAATTGCAGGTGGGCTTAGTTGCTGAACTCCTCCTGTCAAAGTGGTAGAGCTAACCTTTTCCTTTGGTTTCTAATTGCTCTACATCTCCTTCACTGGTGATAATGTGGCTAACCCTGCTGAGATGGGTGTTGACTTTGGGAGCATCTAAATGTCAAGATTTGTAATTATGATCATGGGTGTACTAAACTCACATCTAGTGAGGCCTCACTAATTGGGGCTGAAGACAAGAAGGCTGGGGTCCTTGTTCCTCCTGCATGGTCACAGATGGTACATTACCACTTCCAGGGCTAGCTAAGTTTTATGTGTCATCTTTAATTTAGAATAGTGGTCTTTGCAAGGTACTTGCAAATGCATAAGTATATTTGCATACGTATAAAAAGTCAATTTGCATGTGAAAAATATAATTTTCATGCATAAAAACTACAAAGAAATACATAGAATGTGTATATAAGAAATAATGGAACCCAGGTTTTGCAAATAGGTTCAGATCCATACACCCAGAGTGCTGTGGCCATTGAGTTTGCACATTAGTCCTTCACTAACACTCCTAGACCCGAGGGTGACTTTTATACCCTGCTGCTTTTGGCTTTTATATTTCCAAGCAAAATGATGCAACAGAGGAAGGAAGAAGTGGAGATAACAAACCTCATTTCTCTCAGTAAGTTACAAACAGTGTTAGGTAAGAGAGAAATTAATGAAATTTCAAAAAGATCAAATATCAGTGCTTTCTCTGCAGCCTGTTATTTTGATACATAGAAAGTTCAACTCATTTTGTAAACTATGATTTTGTTTTCTGATATTTTAAATTAGGATTTTCCTATGAGTAATTTCACTGTTTTTATTCTATAAAAAAGTAAAGATAATTCATGTTTGAATAATATTTCATAATATTATTAATGTCCTAGATAATTTACCTATTTTCAATTCTTCACATATGAAAGTACAGGTTATATTGTGTAGTCTCAGTAATAAGTGGTATCATATTTCAACCATTGCTAATTTTGCAGATAAAGTTATGTGTTGTTTAAATTCAATTATTTGTTTACAAGGGATATGAAAATAATTTTATGATAAATTTTTCTCCTACAATGGATTATCTCTTCATATCCTGTGTCTTCCTTTTCCACCCTTTTAAAAAACTTAACATGTGAAAGAACTTTTACATTGGATATGTTTAGATTGTCTTTTTTATTTTTGCAAATTTACTTTTTCTGGTTTAGCTTTTTGTTCGTGGAGTAATTTTTTCTTTATATGGTTATTTCATTTACTTTAAGACCCTATTAAATCTTCAAAAAACCCTTATAAGTAGGCACTCTCCTGGAACCAGTAATAGTTTATGACAGGCAAGTAGTAAAACAATGTTTGTTTCATTTAATTTACTGCTTTGATAGTCCCTTAAGAGAGAGCAGGTGGGAAAGGTTTTGACTGATAGGGCTTTGTTTTTTAAATCAGACTTCCATATTCTAAATAAATACAGATGGATAAATTTCTATGAGAAATAAATGCACAAACAAAATCCAGTATCTCAAAAGACTACAAAATCCAAGTGTCTGTCATTATTTTCTACAAATTCTCTACTCTGAAATCTCCCTAAATCAATCTAAGAGTGAATGGAAGATATCAACTTACAAATTTGTTTAAAGATATCTTCAGGTGCTTAAAAACCCTTGTTTCCATTAATTATTTTGTACCCTCCAGAAAAAGTAACTATTCCACTGCTCTTCAGCCATTTTCTAGACCCCTACAATCTATTCATCAGTCATCTTTATTGCTTTCCTATAAATTGCTATCTTCTTGGATCTCAAATTGCCAAAGATTAAAAACTCCACAAAGAATCTGATTATTGTTAATGATGTATAAACATGTGTCTGTGCCCCCAAAACTCTTCCAAATCTTTTCACTGTTATCAGACTAAACAGTTCTGTTGCCAAATGAGCTTGGGTTTCTAGTCTCATTTTCCTAACCTTAGCAAAACGCTTTTTTTTCCTATTAGTTTTTAAACCTACTTATTTATTTTTTATTAATTTTATTGAGAAATAAATAGCAAAGAGTTTCAAAACCGATTAGTAGGACAGTTTCAATAATAAATACATTGCATATTGTTGTCTTCATAGTGGTTATTCATAGTACAAGATACAGACATGATATCCTGTCCAAACACTATTAGTACAAATCTTTGTTCTCATTGAATTAAGAGAAAGTAGCTGTATATCTATCCTATTTTGTATATACAGATACAAAATGGTCCTTCATTTGTATCTCTTGTTCTGTTTAGTTTTGTCAGAGATAGGTATTCCATTGCCATTTAAATATTGTGGGTGTGTGAATTCAGCAAAATAATCCAATATAGTGCCATAGTCCATAATAATAGTGGGTTATTCATAGGACTGGCAATGTCAGAAGTTGTTGACTTGAGCCTTTTATAGCTCAGCATATTAGTACAGCTTTACATTTTATACCTCGTTTTTATACTTCTCTGCTGGATAGTTAAAACCAAGATAAAGCAAGACCTATATAACAAGAAATGTAACTTTTGCATCTGTCAAGGTCAGTCAAATTACCTCAGGATTTACCCTGAAACCCTATATAGCAGTTTGTAGATTCTTTGTCAGTGTCAGTCATGTGGATGAGTCATAGCCAGTGTTTGACCAATTTGCTCTCTCTGAAAGCCTGAGAGAATGTTTTCTCTCTATGTGACTCTCCTTTGACACACTCTACATCATCCAATTACTGCTATACTGCCTGTCATGTAAATGTTTGTTCAGAAAAAAGGGTAATAAATGTAACAAGAGACAAGAAAAAATATGTCATAGGACTGTCCTGCTACAATGCTATATATGGTTAGATTTCTAAATTTCTGTGTAAAAATATGTAATTGTTTATTCCTATTTTTTAAAAATATTTTTATTTATTTTTCTTTTTTTTCACATTCTGTAGGGATTTAAAGTTTAACATATCAATACATGATGGAAAATACCTGTTCCATGGTATATCTAAGATGTTTGATATTTAGACAGATAGTGAGGTTGCACTCAACTTCCTTATCTTATAGGGTAATATCATTAAGCTGCTCTTCTGGAGGGTTAACAACCTAAGTTTACAGTTCAAAAATTAGAGAAAGAGAAGGGCTGCAAGGATAGCCAACATTTTGGCCCTAGCCTTTCAAGGTCAGTGAGGACTCTGGACATAGGAGAACCTGTACTGTAACATCCTGTAACTCAGAGGTTTCCCAAATTTTCCGATCAAGGAGATTATGGGACTACTGAGGAAAGTGATTAGTGAAGCAAAATGCTTTGAGTTTTATTCTGTCATCCAGTCTTCTCTGTCAATTATTCTTACGTTCATGTAAATTTGAACTTAATATTTATTTCATCTATAACATATAAGTAACATATGGGGTAATTTTAAAGAATCTATGAATATGAACTCTCAGAAAGTTGACCCAACACACAAACAAATAATGGTCTATGAGTACACAAAGTGAACTGAAATACATAATTAGAACAACCGTAAACAAACCGTGTTCACAGGATAATTTGGTGGTCTGTCAATGAGTTCAGAGATAGTAATACAATCCAGAAAAGCCTATGTGTGGTGCAAATAACTCCAGAACTTGGGAGTCAGGAGGCTAAAGCAAGAGATCACTGCAAGTTTGAGGTCAGCTTAGGTTACATAGTGAGTGCAAGACCAGCCTGGAATATATAGCAAGACTTTGTCTGTCTAAAACAAAAAAGTCAAATCAAATCAAACCCAGAAGAACAGTATGGAATGTACTTGCCTGTGATGCCATTCTAAGCTCTGTGCAGTTAAAGAGAGTTCTTCTGAGGAGTTACTTTTATTATGAAATTGACAGCAGACACAGGTCATTGTGGCATTGGATCCTTAAATTCATGAATCTAGGAGTAAGAATGTAACTCCTAGGACCTACAGCATCATGAAAGTATGGTTATTCAAATATGCTTAAGAATTTGAGATGGTAGCAATGGAGGATAAAGTCAAAGATAAGACCCTTGTGAGTCTGGAAAACCTGGGAAGTGGCACAAAGTACCTAACAGTGCAATCGTGACTCTGTCTGCATCCTGTTTGGAATCTCTACTTGGGATGTGAACTGTTGCGTCAGTCTCCGCATCGGGAGAAGTTGAACTGTCTGGTGGATATAAACTACTTATTCCCTGTGGCAAGTCTTGCACATCTCCTCACAGTTTCAATGGATGTAAGTGATTAGGGCTGAAATCCTTGGCTGAAATAAATCCAGAGCAGTGAGAAGTCAGAGTTGATGACACTACAGTGCTTAGACCCGGGCTACAGTGTTTTAAAACTGTATCAGCATATAACACCTGGTGAGATTTGTCTTCTGGAAAGTCCTTACTCTTTGAGCATTCCCTTACTTGGGCTTCTACCTCATATTTTTTTCATTTTCATTTCATTATAGTACTGGCTTAGGAGATACAGTAGTTTAAACTAACAAGAGATGCAGTGATCTTTTGTTTCAATTTAATGCAAGAGAACTGAAGAATAGGGAATTTATATTGATTACATGTTGCCTGCAATACCACACCTCAGTTGCTTTCCAAGGCTCCCATAAGTAGGCTAAAATCAAATTGAGCACCATGCTCATGGATATACTCATCTACTCTGCTACTCTACCATCCCAGCCTATCTGTGCCCTTTCTCAGAATCAAATCGCTAAGAATCTATACCCTATATCCAGATTTTCTCAGTGTAAATTCTGGGTCAAACCATTTTTTAATTGTGGGAAAGTTCTTTAGTTTTTCAGTCCTATAATTTTTTCATCCATCCCATCAAAAGAAGAGTGGCAGCTAACATTGACTGATTGCTGTATTCAAAGTACATTGTATCAGAGAGTACAATATCATCTCACTTCTTTTTCCTGTCATCAGTATCTGTAAGATGGCAGCACTGAGAATTAGTTCATACAGTAAGCAATAATATCATCATCAAAAGCAACCAAACTTTTGTGTAAGGTGAGATATGATTTCACAGAGTGTCTGAAGAACCAGGAATATAGTTAAGTGGCAGAAGCACCTGCCTGACAAGCGTAAGCTCCTGAGTTCAATCCCTGGTACTTCCAAATAAATAAATAAAAATAAAAAAAGGGTGCCTGAGAAAAACAGAACTCTTTAGACTGACTATCATAAAAACCAAAATCACCACTGATCAAAAGTCTTACTGGTCCTTTTAGACACAATTTTATTTATATTCTGAGAAATATCTTGTATATAGAGATCTAATAAGTCTTAATAAATATGTACTTACTGAATACATTTATATTAACTATGATCTAACTAGAAACATACAAAATCAACTTTAAGAGCTTTAAAATTAATAATTCTTATGAATACAGAGGACAAATAAAAAGTACATGCAGTAAACTTCAATTTAAAGACAGAATACTTGACTAATAAGATAGACTTGTTTTATAAAATTCAAATATAGTAACATTAAAAAATGTAGGCATATCCTGCAACAGAATATACTTATTAAATATGAAGAGAAATAATGCAGTTAATAGGTATGTCATCAAGTGAGATAATAGGTATCACATGAAAAATTAAAAGAGAAACACAGACACTGATTTAGCTGTAAAGGAAGGGGGAAATGACACAAACTGCAGCATACTATCTATCCTACGTTTTGTACTTAGAGTTTCTACCCATGGGATATTGATACTGGGATTAGAAGAAATAATTCACATTTCCATAGAAACATAGCATAGTCTGTTAATGAAACACAGCTCCAAATATAACTTGTTATCAACAATTTGATTTCATAACATCTTTGAAGTTAGAGGGAGTAAAGATGCCTTCCATTCTGTACTACCCTTTCATCTGTTTCCTGAAAGGAAAGCCATGCAGCGCTTTCTCAGAAGGTGTGCTAGAAAGCGCATCCAGCTCATCAACTTTAAAAAGCCTTGTAAAATTTATTTTCTTTTTATTTTTTACAAAAAGACCAGGAAACTTGGAAAAGCTCCTGTGAGACATGGAAAAATACCAAAATCTGCCAAGGATAAACATGTTTTCTTCCCAAATCCTTTAAGTCAATAAGAATGGTTTCCTATAATGAATCACCAAGAGAAAAAGTTCTATTTATATTGGAGTAAAAATTAATAACTCTTACGAATCCAGAGGACAAATAGAAAGTAAATGCAGAAAACCAATGGTGAATCCCTGATGCTGTACTTTGAAAACCTCAAAACAGAAATACTGGAGTACTGGAGAAGAATTTGAGACCACGGATTCATTTTTATTGTATATTCCTGGTCAATCTCTGTGTGCTTGGAAAAAATTGTTTTAAATGTCTTCATAACTGGGAACTTCTGGGCAAAGGTGAACCCATTTATCTAGTCAAATCTGAAAAGACTCCGACTAAGTGAACAATGAAACTTGTAAATTATTATCTACTAATACAGCTACCCCTGACCAATGCAAGTCAACATTACACATCCCTTAAAAATCTGGTCTCTGACTTAAGGGGGAAACATCAAGTATTTGTAGCTGCTAAATACTATATTCTCACTAATTTAATAAGCAGGCACCATTTTCTCTGCCCCTGAAGATTTATGTTAGCCTTTGGACAGGTTCAGCTGCCTTTTTAAATCTACTGGTCTGTGACCATCCAGGGCTTTAGCCAAAGGGAAAATGACTCCATAAATCCTCAGTGGCTGTCTCACTTTAAATTATATTTTGAAGGCTTCAGCACTATATGAAAAGCTTTTGAATAAGAAAAATCAACACATGCCAACACATATATATTAGAAGTTATCCTACTTACAACAGGAACCATTTATCAATCTTTAGAAAATAGACACACATACAGTCAGATATAGACTTGGCAATACCTGTATAGCCCTTCTACATATTATGAAGAGACGTGTTCACATTACATATTAACTGCAATATACAATATATACAATCAATATATAAAGATTTTGAACCAAAAATATGATTACAATATTTTTGCTCTTGGTATTTCACAAACAACAGACCTACTCATTGTGTCCTCACTGGAAAGATCACATTGTTATAAGAGAATGACATGCTACTTTCCTTAACATTCTATGTTAGATTTCATTAAATCAGCAAAGGTGATATATCAAAGTCTGTGAAATTTGAATGACAGGTAAAATGCATAGAAAGAATTTAGAGATTATAGCCAGGAGATAGCTCAGTAGAAAAAGTGCTTGTCTGGTACCTGAGTTCAATCCTTGGTACCACAAAAAAAAAAAAAAATTAGAGATTATAGATTACCTATGTAATAAAAAAAAACTAAGGGCTGACAAATTAATTCTCAAAGCCATACTGCTCATTAAAATCTAAAAAAAGGGGAGGTGAAGATCTTAGCAAAGGGCTTAGGATTACATCTTTAAAAAATAACAATTTACAAACCTATAAGACAAGACTTAAATCTCCCCATGCACCACAATTTCCACCATTCTCATGTGGCATAATACGTCATATTTCTCCTATTTATCTAGCTCTTGAAACCATTTGAGATTCCAATATTATGTCTAAAAAATTGTATGAGGTCCTTTACTATTTTCATGGTGAAAATGAAGTTATGAAAGTGAAACTAAACTCTAAAATTAAAAAAAAAATAATTAATGTCGTTAATTTGACAAGGTGAAATTATGTTCTCCACAGACAAAATCCTCTCCTTAAATGAAATGGTTGGCAGCACTCATACATTACACATGCATAGCTCGGCCTTTATAATGGCTAATCTATGCAGCATCCTGGCTAGACCATAAGCTGTCCAGACACTTGGTTAAGTTTTTTTGTAGAACATGTTTGTTCCTGGATGAGTGACATCAGAATGGATGGAATGAATAAAGCAGGTAGTCCTGCCCAATGTAAGAGGGCCTCCCTCATTCAAGCTATTAAAGGTCTACATAGGATAAATGTCAGATTTGGAAAGAAAGCTGTCTCTCTTGCCTGGATTATACAAACTGGAACATTGGTCTCTTCCAAAGTTTAAACTCAGATGGAACATGAGGTTTTCTTGGGCCTCAAAGTTACCAAAACTTCACCATCCCCTGTGCTGGTCCTTAGGCCCAAAGACATGGGTGCAATGACATATTAGCTCTCTAGTTTCCTGGCTACAGGAAATCTTAAGATTTCTTAGCTTCCACCATCTTGCAAACTCATCCTCATAATAATCTGTCTTAATAATTTATCTATCCCTTCTCTCCCCTACAATTGCTGGTTCTGCTTCTCTGCGGATCTTTAACATAGCTTCCACATGCAGAAGTCAGTTAACTGGCAAAATCAGGCACATTTTTAAAGTCTCAAACCCAGAAAAAATATCATTATTCCTTAAAATTGCATATAGTATATAGGAAGGTAAATCTCCACTGTTGAGTTGATTGATATAAAAATGGAAAAAATAACTAAATTATGTGCTGAATTTTTTAAAAGGCTGAGCTAAGAAATAGAACAAAACTACAAAGCAAACACTGAACCATAGTGTGTATTCTAGCCTTGACTATATCTCCATGAGTGAGAAAGCTGAAATTGTCTTTAATAGCCTTGAACAAGTATTTAAGAATAGGGCTTTAATTTCTATAGTCAAGGAACACTATTGTTAGTGCATATAACAAGCCAAGTGCAGTGTTAAAAACCTCAGAGTTAGTGCCCCATCTCAAGAACCTATCAATTTAGGCAAGGAAAGGCACATAAATATGCAAGTCAATACAAACAATATGACATATGACAAAATAGCTGAGTGAGCAAAATATTAACACAGAAAACAGAAGGGAAAAATCCATTCTATGTTTCCAGTGATTCTGTGGAGCAAGGTAAGAGAGAAGATGACATTTAAGGTGAATCATAATTAGCATGATTTCATATGACAGCAGGGAAGCTGGGAAATCTCTTCAAGACAGACAAAAAAGCATACACACAAAGATAGGGGAGTAAGAAATTGCAAAGTCACTATTTGGGAGCTACCAGCCAACTAGCTAGTTATGTTTGCAATATAGGTCCCTGTAGGTTGAGACAAAAGTAAAATAGAAGAATTCAGCTCGGACTGAAAAATTACAGAAAGTGTGAACTATGATAATCTTGCCCCAAGGTATGTTTCCTAAGCTGAATACCAGTTTCATGATATATGATATATCCTTGTGTCTATTAGTGTTATGCTATGTATAACTTTTTCTCTAACCCCCAATATTCTTGGCAATTGAGATATTATTTCACATAGATGCATCTCTCTCTCTCTCTCTCTCTCTCTCTCTCTCTCTCTCTCTCTCTCTTTCT
>NW_004524592.1:12524638-12551713 GCF_000260255.1 Octodon degus
GTGTGTGTGTGTGTGTGTGTGTGTGTGTGTGTGTGTGTGTGCTGGACAAAGAATAAAGAGAGACAGAGGAAATCAGAGGGAAGACAAGTAGACAGTTTCAACTGCAGGAATTCAAGTTTGGTGACAACAAAATCAGTCCATCAGTTACTGAGTTTTTAAAAGGAAGGTTTAAAATGCTCATCATAATTTTTAAGCAATAGAAACTGAGTATAAAATATCAGTATCAATATTGGATTAAACTGTGAATTTTAAATTATGAGATATGAAAGAGTTGACTCCTTGATGACGGGCTTAGCTAGGTCTTCTGCCTTGACTGCTCCAATGAAGAGCTTCAGGCTGAGAGAGCATTTTCTTTTAGTGGGCCCTGCAAACATATGGAGGTGGTGTGACAGCCCTCAGGACTGTGCAAAGCTGACAGCCCTCATGCCTGCGAAGCCAGCAGGGGCAGGGTTGATAGATGATTGTTTACTGTAGGGCACATCTCTCTGCCCTCTCAGGAGTCCTAGGGAACCAAGGGACAGAAGCCTTTGGCAGGAGGGCCCCTGGTGTCCTGCCTCGCCCTCCACAGCTCAGCTCCCCCTGCCTTTGAGATCTCTAGAGACCCCTCTTTAGCGCTGCCTCATTTCAAGGGACCATTTCAAAGTGCTTCCTACTCTCCTGGTTCCCATGTACATTTTCTTACAAGGCCACCTTTAACAAGTCTTCCCTGCTATTGCTCAAATGAACTTCATTTTGATTTTGTGCCAGTAGCTCCATTCTTTCTGTTGTGTTCAGGTTATTTTCTTTCTCATCTTTTATTTTTCTTCTTTAAAACAAGTTTGTGAAACATTTCAATAGTTTTTAGAATGGTTTTTTTAGAAGATATAAATTTAAATGTTTGTCCACCTTTCCCATTTTTAATTAAATTTAATTAATAAACTTTATTGCTAGTACTCTTTTAAATTTTTTCCTTCAATAATTTCGTATTACAGCATTGATTTTTTATGTTCTCTTTCTAAGGTCTTAATTTGCAGTTGTTACATATGTAACCTCTGTGTTCTTGAGTGAGCAGTGGCAGACAAGACAAGCAGTCTGGGCTGGGTAACAGAGAGGAGAGACATCTCTCAAATGGGAAGGGCAGATTTTCTCTCTGCTTTGCAAAAAGTGTCTTTTTCTGTTACTAAAGCCTCTCAAACATATTATGTGGAACTCCCAAAAATAAAATGAATTACAAAGTAGACAACTTAAAACTTTCCCTCAGTGATCACAGCTGGCTTCCTTGTGACACAGGCCACATGCTTTCACAATGAGCAGGTTGAGGGACAGGAAGACCTGGCCCATGTCCTTGCTGGACAAAAGGCAGCGAGAGCACAGTCTTGCCCTAAAGGACACACAGCCAGCAGTGCACATAGGGTCCACCACAAGTCCCAAGCCCGGCAGCAGGTAGGGTTCCTGGCGGACACCGAGTCCCTTTCACGGTGCTCTGCTATCTGGAAACTCTGAGTCTTTTTTCACAGGTCATAAGCAGTCTCTACACTGTTGAGCCTTTCCAGTCACCTTCCTTTTAGGAGAAATGCTATCTGGGCCTGAGAAAAGCACAGAGGAGTCATTCTGTTCTCTGAAATTTACAAAATGCTTTTTAAAAATAAAAAAAAAAACCAAAGATTTATACGAAGTATTTAAAAAAAAGATACAAAATTTGACTGTAAAGAAATCATATCAATGCATTAAAAGAAATTTCAAGTGTTTTCTTCCTGGTTTTCAAATATGCGTGCCAGGCATTACCATGGGTCATGGGACCTGGGTTGCTCAGAAGGCTGCTGCTGTTGCCTGTTGCTGGCGACAGGTTCAGCGCCTACATTGCTATTTGTCTGGTTTTTATTTTATTTTCCTTAACTACTGACCTTTAACAAGAGAAAGTTAATGCTTTGCTAAGATGCCTCAGTCTATGGAGAGAGGAGAAACTTTTCTTCTCACTCTGCTTCCCTCTTGGGAAACAAGTCAATAAAATTCAGAATTCAGAAATGTTTCAAATGTTCAAAAAAAAGGGCTTATGATCCCTAAGAGTCCTATCAATAAATCAGTTCACAGTATCTGGTAAGGTTTATTTATCTGACTGGAACGAAGGAATTTGTACTAAATCACTACATTTTTGAAATATTGGTTCTCAAATGAAAAATCAAAACAGAGAGAGAAAGAAAAAAATATTTTGACCTGACATCTTAATGCAGCGTTACTACAAAAACAGGGGAAGTAAAAGCTGTATTTCCAGGGATAGTCAGCTCTAACATACAAAAAGAAAGAGGAAAAGAAAGAAAAAGCCTTCTAGTCTTATTCATTTTAGCAATGGTGTTAGGTAATATGTATCTGAAAACTGTTTTTGCTGATTATATCTAATAAATAGGGCACATTGGGATGTGGAAAAATCCAGCAGAGTTCAATTATACAAAGCAATACTGATTAACTACACTGAGAATTTTTCCATTTATTTAGACATTGCTCAAAATAAACATGAAATTTAAACAACGGGGCCGTCCTTGAATCAAAATTAAAACTTCCTTAACGATTTGTATTCAGAAATGACTGCATTCCACTTCTACATTCCTTTTTAGGACAGATATTCTACTAGTTGTATTTGACATTTAGAATATGTGCAAGGATATAATTTTTAAAAATATATAGACTCAGAATGTGGCAAAGATGAGAGCTCCAACAACACCAATGAAATTCAGTTTTCAAAGAACACAAATTATTTCTTCAACACTCTGCACTGTCTCTACACATCACGTATAGCAACTAAAAATGCCACTTATAGGAGAACAAATCTTTCTTGAAATTTTCCTTTAAATGGAATCAAAGGTTAAAAGACACAGTGGATGCTCCGGTGGTGCAATTGGTTAGTGCATGGTTCTTATAAAAGGCACACATTGGAAGCCCTTCAGCACAAAGGACTCCAATGTTACTTTGAGCAATTTACAATGAGCTTTAATTCACCCATTTGAGAAAACCTGATTTCCATAGGGAAGGTGTAGCAATAATAAATCTTGTTCTGCTGGAAAGTCTAAGAGGGAAAAACAAAACAAAATCTCACCAAGCATATGTGCATTAACTCTTTCATGCCATTGATAGCTATTTCATTAAGCATGTTTTGCCCATCCTAATAAATTATTATAACATTTATTCCATGGTGAACAATGGGAGCAAAATTTTACAAATACTTGTTCTTCCTTGAAATATATATTGAATGCTTAGGATTTCATTTGCAAAAGTGGGTGAATTTCATAACACAGGGTATGGCATATATCTCTTTATTACTAAAACTAGATGTATGGAAATAAAAATATATATACTAAAAACTCCAAGTTTAATCAACGACAAAGAGAAGAGTTTTAAACTTTTATTAATTGAATAATTTGACAGTAAACATCTGTAATTTAGTTATCTGTCTTTAAAATGATTAATTTGTTATATGTTTTATAGTTTTATTTTTCTTTGCGATATACTTGTTTCTCATGACTCTAATGAATTAAACTTCCTGAAACATGGACATTCTCTTATGGATACTGATACATAGGATACTAGGTTATCAGGGTAGCAGTGATAATTCTAGATGTGGTAGTAATAGTGGAATATCAGTGAGCGTTCTTAGCAACTCATGCCTAATGACTAACTGCCAGGCTGTGCTCAAAACCACTGTGACAAAAATCCAACCTTGATTTGGTCCCATCTATTCTGTCTGCAGTCAGAGGACTATCCCCAAATTCCAAAGTAGTATATCCTAGCAATATTGCTAGTTGATTTTCTTTCTTTCTTTCTTTCTTTCTTTTTTTTTTTGCTAGTTGATTTTCTAAGTATCTTAGAATTGCTTTTCAATAACTTTATGTGTAAGGATATTCATGTGTTGAATGATTGGATCAATTTTGCACATGGAACATTTAGATGAAATAATTCAGTTAAAAAGAAACTCTTGAGTTACTTTATTAACATTATGGAACAACCTGCATTTCCATAGGCATTTAACTGTCTAACAGTCAACACTGAAGGCTGCAGACCCCACTGTGTCCTAAGAGAACTGTCACTACTTTCAATTTACCCCTTTAACTCTCAGATCACAACCTACCACTAGGATATTATCACAATTCTTAGGAAACAAGAGAGTGTATTTTAGATGAACATGAAATAACATGTCTGAGAGAAGAGCCAGAGTTCTTTGTCCTAAAACTGGCCTGGTAATTAACATGAAAAAGGCTTCAAACACTTTGAACTCTTCTCCAAAGGCATGAATCTTCCTATATTGCCTTCTGAGAACACTACAGTATGAATTCAAAGTACCTGCAGAGCCCATGAGCTCTCCAGAGCTTGAAAAGCTCTTTTCTAACTTTTTTTCTTTTTTTTTAGGATCTGTGAAAGAATGTTTATCTCTGCGATATGAAAAAAAGGTTGATACTTGCAGTTTGATACTTTGACAAGGTAAAATAGTAAGTATATCACTATCAGGAAATATCAAGAAACAACAGATAAAATAGTGACTTATGGACACTCGGGGCTGTTCAACAGGCTAGGAAAAGCATGTCAGCGGAGCAATAAAGTGATGATAATCAAGAAGCTGTTTTTGACTATTACACATTTCTAATAAGTAATAGAATTTCTTGGATAAATACTTTGTCTGTTATTCTCAATAAGCTAAAGGTTCTGTTTAAAAAGCTCATTCACTCCCATTATCGAATACCCTAGGATTATAATACCTTTCTTTGTTTCTCAAGGATATTTTAAACATTGCATTATACACTATAACATATACAAGTGCCTTTAGGTGATAAAGTACTCTAGGAATTCAACATACTTCACCTGAAATTTTAGCAGCTTTTCCAATTGCAACATAAAAAAGTAGAAATCATTTTAAAATACTTCATTTTATTTTCTGAACTGAGGTTCATTTCAAAAAAGGTTGTTTTAGTGGTCCATGTTGTATGACGAAGTGTTCACATTCCTTTTAGGAAATAGCACATCTTCATTCTTTTTTTCTCCTCCTCTTCTCTTCCCTTCTTCCCTTTCTTCCATTGGTTGATCTTCTTCCTTTATCTGTACATGTTCCCAATACATCATGTTCATGTTTCTTAAATTTAAATATGAAAATATAATGTGGAATTATTTTATAGCATAACCCTTTCGTTTATTTGAGGAGGTATTTAACCTCATATGTGAACAAAGAGCTTTCTATAACATTTTGCCCTAAGTTTTGCCACCTGCCTTCTAGTAATCTATTCTTTTAGCTCAATAATTCCTATGAAGTACAGTGCTACCTCCTTTAGAAAAAAATCAACATTTGTAGTGGCATGTAATAGCTCCTTTGTGAATTATTTTTAAAAAGGTGACCTTAAAGAATTCTTTGTTTAGTGATTATAACTAATTTGGTTGGGCCTTATTAGTATTATAGGTCTTGAATATTTTATTTTCTATTAGAATAAGAGTAATACGTTACTACAAAAGTTAGTTTGAGAAAAAAGGAAGAACTACAATGAGAAGCACAAGCCTGATTTCAGAAATAAGTGAAACATTTTCAGGAGCACTGAGTCAAATAACATTGATTTTCCTAAGTATCCCCAGATACCCTAAATAATGGATGTATTATTGTTTTGTGCAAAATTAAAATTCAGAGGACAGGAGTACATGAAGATTATTTCCCCATTCATTTCATAGTTCCTTTTAAAATGGTTTTTAAAAGTCTAAACAGACAAATAGACAAGCTGGCAGGCAGGCAGGCAGGCAGTAAAGCAGGGTATGGAGCCTGGCTTTCCTCCTCCTCTGGCAATTACTACTCATAGCAGCAGGAGAACTTGAGGGCCCACAGATAGCGAGGACTCAAGACTCCCTCTCATGGCTCCTTCCCACATGTTTCAGTTTTGACCATGACCACCACATTGAATTTTCCAACCATGCTGCCTTTCAGTAAACCACAGTTCTCAAAGAAAAGATTCTTAAATCTGCAGCTCTGCATTTTTTATAATTATAAAAAGAACTAGAATTTTGTAAATATTTACTTAGGGATCCAGGATTGAAACTGTATAAGATTTTGCATAGACATATATGTAATTTGTAATATTGTAATGTGTATAGCATTACAATATAATGCTACACACCAAAAACCATGACCAAGAGCTAAATAAGAATTTTACTAAGCAAGATAATCTAAATGAACATTTATGACATTTTTTTGGCAATAATATCCAAGATGTTCAGTCAGGTACCAATCAATAATCCCCTGGTCAATTAAGTGGGTATAAGAAAGCAATGGTGCTGGCCTTATACATTTATAAAAGAACAGGGAAAATCAAGTGCTATGGTTTGTGTCTAGTTTTCTCCCCAAAGCTTTATGCTGTTATGGAGTGGACTTCTGGAGTTCGTGATTAACTCATGATCCAGTGATGGGATTATGGCTGTAAATGCTACTGGGATTATGGGTGTGAGTGTGGCTGGGATTATGGGTATAAGTGTTGTGGGACTATGAGTGTAAATGCTACACCTGGCCTGGGGCTGACAGCCTGAATGTAACACAAGGGAGACAGACTTGCTCTCTGTTGCTGTTGATAGCACTTCTTCCTTTTGATCTTGCTGTTTTGTTTTCTGCCTCCGTGTGCCACTTTGCCTTGGAGCCAGCTGAGTACAGACTCAAACCTCCATAAACTGTGAGCTAAATAAACCTTTCCTTCCTTCATTTTGGGCACCAGGTATTTTGTTCCAGCAATGAGAGAAAAGTAATCAAGACACTAAGTATGAGATAAAACTAATACTAAAGGGAGGAAAAGAACCTGAACTAAATGAAGGTAAAGTATATTCACTGAGGGCTTAGGCATACAAGTCATCACTTTTCTTTCTTCCCAGTTCTGGAACTATCCTAAACCAGTGCTCTCCTGATTTAGCTAACTATT
This sequence comes from Octodon degus, assembly GCF_000260255.1. Classification (NCBI taxonomy): domain Eukaryota; kingdom Metazoa; phylum Chordata; class Mammalia; order Rodentia; family Octodontidae; genus Octodon; species Octodon degus. The sequence continues at coordinate 12,531,547 of NW_004524592.1, forward strand.
GGGCATTCCAAAGGAGTCTCATTCATGTGACCTTGTGTACATCACTCAAGCTTATATATCTTCATTTCCTTTTCCATCAAAGGGAGAAATATTACTTATTCCCTTTGATTATTTCCATAATTGAGTACTATATTATTATAGTAGCTATCACTTTATAGGTGTATGACCTGCATTTGTTATTATAGCTACTGGTACAAAGCCCATCTTTGGTATTAAATTTCAATGTGTGCTTTTATACCAGTTTCTGCATCAGTCTTATACCTATACAGACAGCTTTAAATATTATTCACTCCACTGTAAGTTGAGCAGTTCTGAAAAAGGTCTCCAGTAGCTATGTCATCTTGATTAACAAGAAATATTTATACTTACTAAATTCATATCAAAGCAAATAGAAAGTTTATGTCAGGGATTAAGAGACTCATCTGTGAATTAAGAGAATCCTCTGCTCCAATCCTGGTTCCACATAATCTCTTTGATTATGAAACATTTCTAAGACCTATACACTGCCTCTTCATCATCTGTCAAATTAGGAAAATATTATGTTTTTTTAATGGTAATGTTGGTAGAACAAAAAAATTGTGGGGAATACAAGAATAAAAAATGTGTAAGCAGCCAAGAAAGAAAAAGGGAAACTGTGACATAAAAGTAACTAATAGAAGTTCAAGTATCAAGTTATAATCAAGCATCATAGAACAAAGGAGGCTTTTTACATGAGGGCAAGAGGATAAAACTAATCAGAGCTGTTGGTCCCCAAATTATGCTTCATTGTCAATTAATCTGTTCAATTAAGTTAGTTCAATCTATTAGAAAACCAATGAACTATATACATTAAACCCAAACACATGGGAAAATGGTAATGGATATAACCTTCAAGTCTTTTACTCTTCCCCTACACACACTCCACAAACAAATACTGACTACAGTCACCACCATGCTTCTAAATCTTGTCTTCCTTAGGATAAGGGGATATGCAATGCTCACACCAGAACTCTGATTTCACATCCTGATGTGAAAAGGGAAACAGAATGTTTTTTATAAAGACAAAATGTTTTTATAAAGGTACACAGTAGGTTATAATTTTACCTATATTTTAACATTCAGGATGTGTGTGAGTTGTTGAGACAGCATCTTGCTTTGTAGTTCAGGCTGGCTTTGAGCTCGCTTTGTAGCCTATGCTGGTCTCAGACTACAATGATCCTTTCTGCCTCAGCCTCCCAAGTTGTGGGATTACAGTTGGGTGCCCCTGAGCCCTCAAAACTTTTACTATATATTCACATAATTGAGCAACATTTTGGACACATTTGCTAAAAGAGTGAAAACTTCATGAGGTGTAATTCAATAATCAACAAATATGCACATTTAAAACTAGACCAGCAACATCTTGGCATTTGCCTCATTCAAAACATACAATTTAGGTAAATCATGAGCCACCATAACCCCTTTGAACTAGCAACGCTGATCAGGCAGCAAAATATGATACTTTATATGCCTTCTCCATAAAGGATCACTTTCTTTTATGCTGTATTAAACATATTTTTGCATTCTTAGGATGTGTGGTTGATTACAACTTGTGTGCAACTTATAACACGAGTAGAACTGAATCAGGATGATGCTTAGTGTGGAAGTCCCAGCTGAGTATTACTGCCAACAACATAAAAAGGAAAACTGGATAGAAAGAAGAGGTGATGATGGGCTGCGGTTCTCCTGGAGGAACTTGCGATTGCATTCCTGATAAAAACCCAGCTGTGTTATCATTGGAGGAGGAGCTCTGGACCTTGTTGTCACTGAGAAGGACTGTTGTATTTTCCAGGGAGCTCTGGTCCTTCCCTTGATCATCACTTCCTGGCTCCAGCACAGGCCCTTTAGCTCACTGGCACAGACTTTCTAGCTTCTACCATTAAACTTGGGGCATTCACAGCACTGATCCATGATACAGACTTGTATGAGACATTCTCATGGCTTCTAGGCCTCCAGTTGGTTTCATGGGGAGGGCACTGTCATGGGCTCTAGATCTTTAACTGAACACATGCAGGTCATTGCCCTGGTATCCAGGAACCCAGCTGCATGCTTTGGGTCTTTAGTGTGTAGACACATTTCCTGCACTCTTTCATATTTGACTCTTTGGAGTGACTATTATAAAATAATTATATAAATTATGTATCCTCTATTAAATTGTTTCTCTTGCAAACCCTGACTATAACAGAATGTATCTGTTCTTTTTACTCAATCTTGCAGTAAAATGACATTAAGTAATTATATTGATAATGTAATGTAATTAGCATGATAATGATGGCAACAGATGGTACCAGTACAATATTTGGAGGTAAACTGATGCAGAAAATAGAAAACTGGTTCTGAACAGGAGACCTGGCTTCCTTCTCATAGATGCCACTCATTATGGCTCTACCCAACGCAAGTCATTCACTTTGGTCACACTCAGGCTGCTCTTTCTTCAATCAACTGCTTTGCTCAGAGGAATGCTGTGACAGTTAGCAAGAGCACTTATACAAGTGTTCTCAGGTCACAGGAAAAAGGTTGCAAAAGTACAATATATTATTACTCTGGGTACAAAGAAGTTGAAACAGATTTTCATGTAAACTGTAATTAGAAGACAGCAATCCACAATGGCAAAGGTAACAGCACACATTATAATACGTGCCACTTTGGACATTTATTTTAGGCAAGGACATTAGAAGCACAACATAAGAAAGAAGTAACTCCAAGTGAAGTGCTGAGCAGAATCGAGAGATTGGAGTAGCCATACATATAACACAGAGCCATTTATCAGTGTGGGTTTGAACCCAAAGTGAAAGATGTACTCTGATAGCTTACAATAAAGTGTAGCAGTTTAGTAGTCTACACACAATGGTAAAAGATGAGTTCAATCCCCAGTTCCACAAAAAAAAAAAGGTTAAAATAAACGGGACTTTACAGTCACAAACATATTTCTGTCACCGCACATAGTTCTAATGACACTAAATGCTCCAAATATCAGTTTCTTTTAAGCGGAAGATAATTTCTAATAAGTTGTATGTAGCATTTTCTATAAAATGAACAAAACGTTTAATAAAGCCACACTTCATTAGTCAAACCTCCTCTATTTCCAATTACCAATATTCTAATCTGCCTACGTTTTTTATTTCTTAATTAAAGTTTCTCTGATCTACAAGAATGTCATCAATTAAAACCAAATATAAATTACTTGAAGCTCTGAATCCCTACACCATGCAAAATCTTCATCAGCCAATACTATATTCTTCCTTGAGAGTTTCTATATATGTTACAATCATCTTAAGCTTTGAAAAGAATTTTGCTCCAGACAGAGATGTAGGATGTGCACAGATACCTGAAAATTCTATTAATGCTAATGACAAAACCGTTTATTTAATCCAGTTTAGGTACTGTTCCTAGAAACCTTATAATAGTGACGGTGAACCATCTGGAGATGAGGGCCTAACCTGCTACTGAAAACCCACTTTTTATAGCAAAGTGCTAAAACTACAATTAAACTTGAATACTGAGATTTTAGTTAAAACTAGACAACAACACAACAACGAAAACAAAACAAAACTTCATACATAATACCTTTTGTCTTAAAAGAAAAAGACAACATGCATGCCATAATTTCACTATCACTGCAGAGTGATCATTCTTCAAAACAAAATTTTCTCTGTGGTCTGGAGATTCAGGTTACTGAACGACTCATAGCCTAGGTAGGCTTGAAGCTGGACATGTAGGATTTAAGATTTAGGTTCATCTGATAATACAGAAATTTCTACAATTAATTTTTCACAAGCTAAACAAACAAGGCATGGCGTAGTGAAATCACCCTAGAGTAACAATACTAATGGCTAGACAAACAAGAAGCCCTTTAACGATGTTATTGCCTAGTGTAAAAAAGATTACAAGTCTTTTGGACATAAGAGTAGATGGCTTTTATGGAGTTTACTAAATTTCTTTTCTTTGATACGCATGTTTCCTTATTTCTTGTAATAAGCTACTGCATATCACTACATCCTTTATAAACTTATCTCCAAAGAATATTCAAATTAGTAAAAAAATTCATTTACTTGAAAAAATTACTTTATATTGATTCAGTTGTTCCTTGTCAATGAAGAAATACACTTGAAAAAACATTGAATAGGTGTCATAAGCAGGAATAATGCAATATTTCTAAGAAATAGTTCACATGTTTAGAAAGGTAGTTGCTTATAAGCAAAATAAAAATTTACAACTAAAGTTTAACAAATACCACTTAAATCAGAATTTGAGATGAATTTCAATTGACATATTTCACTAAAAGGAACAAAAAAGAAAAATAAGAACACAAAGTTTATTTTACAAAATAAAAATATATATAAAATCAAGTGTAGGGAATTATAGCACATGGAATAAAGTCTAGAGCAGTGATGGTAGACCTCTTAAAGCATTTCAACGATACACATAGCTGGTTATGGCACACTGCAATAGATTTGCCTCCACCAATCTAGACATAGCAAAAAGCTGACAGCTCCAGCCTGACTTCAGCAGTACTTTGAACTACCATTTTTAAAAGGAAAAAAAAATCTGCTTTAATGAACAAGTTTTGAGTTGATCCACCATACCAAAAGACCAAACCATAATAGGTTACACTACATTGAAAGTCTAAAGGATGGGTCATTCTCTGACAATAGCATAGCTGTGGCAAAGCTTCTAGCCTAAAATGGTGTAAAAGACTAGAATTTAGCAAATTTGAATAAAAGAATGTTTTTTGAGATTGTATCACTCCAACACCAAATGCCATAATCTAACATTTTTATAAAGCAAAGGGCTGAGTATGAATATTTGAGATACCTATGCTCAAATATGTCAAGCATGAGATACAAATTCATTTTTCTCTTCACAACTACTAGACTAGTATTACCTTCTCCCACATTAATTTCTTGTTATTTAATAGAAACTTGTAAGTAAAACAGGATTTAAGAGATATAATCAAATTTTCTAGGTTAGTGTTGAATCTGGAAGCTAAATCAAATCTTTAATATACTAAAAGCCTTCTAAAGCTGGAAAGTTTAACATCAGTTTCCCTGTAGGAGAGAAGAAAATAATTTTAATTTCTCTAAGCACTTACATAAGAATATAATAAAATTATATCCCATATTACAAGAAAGATAATAGCAACTTTATAGCCTTAAGTTTTCTAAACTCATTTTATCAAAAACAATTTATGATGATATATTCTTTTAAAACATGCTACAAGTAAATGGATCTTCTCCAGATCCTGAAATAAAAATACAAACTGATTTAAAAAAATTATCTGAGGAGGAGGAGATAGCTTGACAGTCTAAGTGCCTGCCTGGCAAGAGCAAGGACCTGGGTTCAATCTCAGGTACGGCATGCCATGCCAGCCCCAGAAACCCTGAGGCTAGCCACCAAAACTGGGCCAGGTGGTTTATGCCTATAATCTCAGCACTGGGGAGCCTGGGATAGGAGGATCACTATGATCCCACGCTGCATAGTGAGATCCTATACCGAATAAATAAATAAATACATAATCTATTTACATTTATTGAGTATTTTTCCATATCCCCTACATGAGCTAAAAAGACTGAGAGACAATTTCTATTAAGTATATCCTGAAGGAAAGTGAATTCTAAAAGTAGTGAAATATGACTAATCTTCTACCATGAAAAATGTTGAGAGTTAGAATTTGACAGAAGGCAACCTGACTCAAGCATGCTAACCTTTATAAACAAAATACATAATTTCATGCTATAAATGCCCTTGCAGATCTACTAAGATCAATGCACTTAATCAGAACTAAGCTATTTTTATATCATTGCAATAACTGCAACCTTGCTTGCTTTCCTGTTTAATAAAACAGGAAACTTTGCTTGCTTTCCTGTTTAATAAAACAAGACGTCAAGATATGTGGGATCTGTACCTTTAAAGATCTTATACTTTAGTTTAGGAGATAACCTATATACATACTGTTAAGCAAAGTTTACAGATAAGCACTGTAGTAATTAAAAAATAAACCAGAAGAAATAAGACAATCTATTAGTCTATGAGAGGAATAAATAGAATGAACTTCAGACATCTGATGAAGAAAAAACTGAACAAGCAAGGAAAATCAATACTTCTTCAACTCAGAAGCAAAGGAAGGACAGACAGAGTTACTGGAAGAAAAGAGGATCATAAATGTTGGAGGTTATAATGATCTAAAAGCACACCACAGGATGTGATTATGGTACAGTGACTATAAGAATGAAGTTCATAGTAGGAAGTGAACAAGCGAGGCAGTCAGAGAACCTGAAGTATGGATGACCAGACTAAGCAAAGTCTGGCAACAATGAAAGAGAATTGATGTGTACAAAATTTCCAGAATCTCAAACAGGGAATGAAAAGGGTAAGATGAAACATGACATACAAAAGAATGAAAAATTTTCTTTTTGAGAAGAATACTGAGCAGGCATTTAAGTAGACTACATAGAGAGAAGAATTAGAAATACAAAAGCAGAAATCCCAGAGAATCAATGAAATTGATGATTATGATTGAAAGCATAAATAAAAGTGTTGGGATTAGCAAAGAGAAAGAACATTTCTTTGGGTGTAATAAACAGACATAAGTTTAAAAATAACAACATGCTCATTTTGAAGAAAGGGGACTTGGGTAGTCTCAACATGTTCATTATGAATAGAGTTGAATTGAAGAAGAGTTAAATTCTCTAAAGTTATAAAAATACTGAATCAAAAATTGTTTTTAAATAAAATGTGAAAACAGCCTTTGTTTTCATTTTGTTTTATCAAGGCTCCAGGGAAGAAGACTTTCTCCTACATGCCTGTGTCCTCATGAAGAGCCAACATGCTTCTATAAACAGCTCATTTAATCGATCTGTAGGTAATAAAATTAAAATAAAATACATTTTATTCAATTAATATGCATTGAATCTTCAAAGATTATTACCTAGTCTGTTGACAGAAATACAAATTCCTAATAAAAGTTTAATTATGAACGATTTTTTTTTTTTTTTTTGGCAGAACCGGGCATTGAACTCAGGCCCTTGCCTTTGCCAGGGAAGCACTTGTTCTACTGAGCTAATCTCCCCGGCCCCCTGTTTCATTTTCATAACTAAAAATTTTCCTGTCCTTTCTAAGTTATTGTTCTCCACGTGTAGATTTTATCTAGCCAAATAAAATACTAAATATTATTAATACTTTTTCTTTAATGTGAAATAACAGCAAATCAGATGTCCTAAGCTGTTATTTGAGCCATGAATATTCACTAGTTTTAAGCTTAGAGTCCTCAAAATCTTTAGCTTTCACCATGCATTGTTCTTGTATCCATTGGCAGATTTGACTAGTCCAGCAAAATGAATTTATGCTGCTAAATTTCAGAGACATTAGTGTAGGTACACTCACAAACAGTGCATGTACCTATGGCATACATTGTGGTATTTCACTAATAGCAATGTCTTTTCCAAAAGCACACTGAGAATAAGTTTAAGTAACCAGCTGGATCTATGTGTCTAAAACTCACCCACAGTAATGTTAGGCAAAGCTCTCTTCTCTTCTTGCATTAAGAAGTTCACTCAACTATGGCACTTTGATTATATTGGCCAAAGATGTCTCCAATGCATAACCTGTGCGAAGCAATGTCTATTGGACAACAAATAATTTGGTCTTTGTTGTTATTACTGTTTTATGTTTTGAGATGGAATCTGTTTTCCAGGCTGGACATTCCTAACTAGGCTAAAGCCATTCTCCCACCTAAGCCTCCCAAGCTGCTGAGACTACAAATTTAGGCCTAAGAAACTTCAAAATTCTTATGAAGACCTAGCATTTTATTTGTTTTCTTTTTTTCAGAGGGAAATGAAAAAATGCTTCCAGATAGAGCTAGCATGCTGCTGGGAGATTCTGTGGGAGCTCAGCATGGGATAATACTATACTGAGACTTCTGGCTGTGCAGTCCCTTCGCAGTTTTATTAGCATGATTGGAACTGGCATATAATTAGTAATACTTGGGTTCTATTCTTAGTGTAGAAGCCTGTGCTTTTTTCCTTGAAGAACTATTTTATCTAGAAACTATTTTAAGAGAAAAGTTACTTAATAAACATAAGGAGTTTGAATAAATTGTTAATTGTTTTGATATCAAGGATCCTAAGATAAACTGCTCTTACCCACGATTCAAGGACCATAGATAAGAGAATGGATATTGTTCAACATTTGCCCAAATAACATTTCTTTCCTACTCCTCACCAATTTTCTCTGTGTCACTGTGCTGGAATGACAACTTCAGGTGCCTTCTACTCGTGAACAAAGCCAAAGGCACTAGAGAAATACTGCTTCTCTCTGCTCCCATACCAAGTCTTGGTGGGAATGAGAACTAAACTCAGCCCAAACTAGTACCTTTTGCAATTGAAAGCATCACTCAAAGAACACAAAGAAAAGGAAAGGTTGGTTTTTGCTCGTTTATATAAAAATGGAAATAAATCTTTTGTAAATAGAGAGGGGAAGAATGGTTAATGGGAGGGGAGAGGGCTGGGGAATAAAGAATCCAAATATATCATAAATAGATACAAATTCTCCGTGATGATTATGTATATCAAGAGTATCATGGGGCTGGGGAGATGGCTCAGTGGAATAAGTGCTTCCCTGGCAAGTGCAAGGGCCTGAGTTCAATCCCCAGTTCTATTAAAAAAAAAAGGAGTACCAATAAAATCCACTGAAAAAAAAAAGAATTGCATCTTATCCAGATCATCCATCTAAAACATTTGTCTCCTGCTCTTCATATTGATTCCTGTCCATTCTTAAATTTTCTATTTTAGGCCTTTTAAAGAATTTTTAAATTTTTTTTTATTTCAGAAGCTCTTATGTTTCCCTAGCAAATTTCTTCTTGTTTGAGGCAGGCAGAGTTAGTGTTTTTTGCTTCAAGTCAAAGAGACCTAACTGCTATAATTGCCAGGTCAAAACCTGTGACTGCAACACATCAAAGGGGATGGAATTAGGGCTATAGATTTGTCTGCATCCCAACTACAAAGTAAAGCAATGTATCCACTACAATGATCAAGATTAGCTTTTTCATATTCACCTTGGACACAGAAAGATGTAAAATTTCCATTTCTGTCTCAAGATTTCTGGTTGCCCAGGCTTATACAAAGTAAGTAACTATACTTTGTCAATCTTTTCTTCCCATGACTTTCCATCTATCTCCTCAGAGAGAGCTGATTACTACTATCACACACACACACACACACACACACACACACACACACAGCAGAATCTTTTCCTTCTATTTCAATTTACATCATTTTCTTCATGAAACCCTGCCCAAGATTTAGTTTCTGAGAAGCTATCTCTTAACCTCACAGATCACCCATTACTGTGAAACCAATACAGCCCTTACAAATATCATTTGTCTTGTATCTTCAGTTATTTTACTTTGTGAAGACTTTGAGATGTGGACATGTTCTCTTTCACTAAATTTAAAGCACCATGAAAGCTAGGATAAAATGTCTTTTTTTTTTTTTTTTTTTTTTTTTTGCCCCAATGTTTCTATCACAGAATTCTACACAGTAGGGACTGATGCTATTGAGTAACTGTTTTCACAGAGATTTTGAGAAGACACTTAAGAGTGAACCAAATTTTCTAAGGGACTACTCATAGATGACTTTTCATAACTTTAATATTAACTGAAATCTCTTTTTTATAAGTACTTGAGATTGAATATAGGACCTTTGCATTGTGCTGAATCCACAGTCATTTATTTATTTATTTATTTATGCATTTACTTGAGACTGGATCTGATTAAATTGCTAAACTGTGTAGGCTGAGCTCTAAATTATGATCACCTGCCTCAGCCTCTCAGCATTATGGAGTTCTGGGTGTTTATATATATATATGCTTTAACTTTTCTTTTTTAATATTAATATACAAAAAAGTAATCTAAGGGGCCGGGGAGATGGCTCAGTGGAATAAGCGCTTCCCTGGCAAACACAAGGGCCCGAGTTCAATCCCCAGTTCCACCAAAAAAATAAATAAATAAATAAAAACAAAAAAAGTAATCTATAAAATCAATGTTTACTTATTTGAAAATACGGATTTGAAATCCTACTATAATGCCATCAAAAGCAAGCTACAAGAAACAACCAGCATTATTAGAATGAATATACCATTGCCCAGTGTGTGCAAATACTTCATTCCCTGAACAGGATGGTGGTTCAAGGCAGACAGCATCTTCCCCTAGTGAAAGCCAAGATGGCTTTTCTCTGGTTTGTCTCTGGGTAACATTTCTCTTCTTTGAGAATTCATTGTGGATTAACATTATTGCTGTCATGTTGCATAATCAGTTCACATATTTTCCATCCTTTTACTGTTTAAAGACAAAAATTCAGAACATCAGATTGTTCAAGTCTTTACTATGTCTAGGCGGCTTTAGTTCATACTACTTTCTGTGTATAGCATGCTGGGATTAAGTCCTGCTTTTCAGAGTCTCTTTCAACTTAATTAGCTCAGTTTTGCAACTCCATTTGTTAATCACTATGTCCTAAGGCAAGTAACACATTTATAACATGTCCTCAGTCTCTTAAAAATTCTAGTTCAGGTTAAAATTCAGTTCTGATCATTAACATTTATATTTCAACCTTGAAACCGTGACCATCCTTTTTCGTGAATCAAAATTATCTCTACAAAACTTCTCTGGATACAAAAATTATCAAAAATTATAAACCCTTGGTAAGTATTTGTATCTCAAATACAAGTTTCATTCAATTTTTAAATACGATTAGTATCAATAATGTCACATTAGTTAGCAAATCTTACAGATAAGCTCATAGAAACAAAAGTGAGCAAATGTTAATATTCTGTGAGCCTCATGTTTATCATTTTTTCCCAGTATTTTTCCTCCAACAGGCATTTAAGGACACTGCTTTTCTAATTGCTACTTCTACTGAATTTTTAAAATACTCTGTACCTGTTTACATACTGTATGCACACATAAAATAAGAGTTAAGTGACTAAATATATTATAGTTTAATTAAAAATTTAAAAAGTATTAATATTTAACTTAGTTTTGTATATTGAACTGTTAAATTTATCTTTTAAATAAATTGCAATATACTAAATTTCACATGTAAATCAATTTACATGAATATATCAGTGATACAGTAAATATTTTTAAAAAATCACTGAAAGCTATATTTCTAAGACAATAAAAGAATTTATAAATTGTTTATGTTTTATAATCATACTTCACACATTTCTTTTTTATTTACTGGGGGCTTTGCATTTGTGTGTTTTTCAGATGAAGTCTCACTAAGTTGCCCAGGCTGCTCTCAGACTTGCAACCTCTCACCTCTGCCTTTTCAGTACGTGCTATTACCATTATGCATCACCATCTTTGGGTTAAAATTTGTTTTTAAAAACATAATTTTCTCAAAAAATTAATTTTCTCAATACGTTGTTTTAAATTTTGTGGTGCTAGAGATTGAACACAAGCCCTTGCAAACAGTAGGTAAGATCTCTTACACTGACCTGTATCTGTAGCCACCCCCCAAAATGTTTAATTAGCTACCACAACTACATTATGAATTCACATATTATCAACATCCTTTTCTTTCCAGCATTTGACACAATTAATGAGTTCAATAACTTTTGTAAGATTAAATGATAAAATACTAGCTAATCTTATTTAATTTTGTTCTTTTAGAAAAGTATTTAGTAAAGAGCCTACAGGGTCTCACTACACAGATCAGACTCATAGTGATCCTCCTGTTTTTCAGCCTCCAAGGTGCTGGGATTACAGATATGTGCCACCATGCCCAGTCTGAGTCACTATCTCAGACTGCCCCAGTGGCAGGGGCGGCAGGGTAGGCCAGCTACTGCCTCTTCCTAAGAAGGCCCTTTAATCCACTGAGATATCTGGCTGGCCCTTATTTACTTTTCAAAGTCTACAAATAAAAACAATGACAATCAAACATAAACAATATCCAAAAGGCAGCCAATGGTCATTAACAAGCAAGAAGAGAACATATCTTAGTTTATAAACTCAAGGTCTAGCAATGGACTTAAACTTCTATGTTCAAACTGTGTATCTCTACTCTTTATACAGCTATGATTACATGAAGTTTGTATGTCATTCATGAATATAGTCAATGCTACTACTGTGATACTAAAAAAATCACTTAAGAGAAATTAAATACTAAGATTTGGTCAGTATTGGAAGTACACAAGCATTATGATATTTAAAATATTTTTGCAACCTCAAGTAACAAATCTTCATTGTCCTCACAGGTGATATCTTCCCTCCATTCAAAGTGTATGCCCTCTATGTTTTTCATCTGCACTCCAATCTAGAGTTGTAATGGTCATCTGTCCTCTACCCTTACTGTATCCTGAAGAAGTGTCCATAATAAGCAGTCATTACCTCCACACCATCGATTCATTTCTCAATCAAATGAAATTTGACTTCTAGTTCCAACCTATAATTCATATAAACCACTAGGAACTTGAGACTCAGTAAATAATCCCTAAAAAAATTGATGACAACAAAAACATCTCCTCCATGTGTTATATAATAATTCAACTGTATTTCCTAATTGCTCTTTTCCAAATATTTTGTTATATCTGAGAGTGCTTACCATCATTTCCCCAACCAATTTTTCATAATAATTGCTTACTTTTTTCTTAATTCAGTTAGGTACAATCCTCTACAAAAATTCAGCCTTATTTCCAAGGTTTCATTGCTTATTTGCTTGTGTTTCCTTTATATTTATCTCGCAAAGAAACGGCAACCCCATTCCCACAATTTCAATTATTCACTGTACATATGGTAATCACCTGGAATATCTCCACCTTCTGATTGCTATTTATTGCTATTTGGTTCTACCATAGGGACCTCAAATTCAGCATAACCCAAACAAAATGCATTGGTTATCTCTAGTCATATATTTGTTGTGTTATTACTTAAAATGACAATCCACAGACCTTGTTTCATCCACATACTTGGTAAAAGTAGAGTTTTTCTCTCTTACTGTTCTAACCTATCTTGCATGAACCATTAACTACATAACTGTATAGATGTGGCACTGCCTTTACTTCTCAGCTTTTCTACGCTGCTGCCACAGTCTTCGTGTGGCCCTTGATCCTTCCACTGGCCTATTACAACAGCACTGGATGACAGTTTTTACCCTTTCTAATCCTCTTTAAACATTACCTTAAATTCCCTTTTCTAAAAAAAGTTCAAATTCAGTCATAACACAGCCTTGCTTCTAAAAAGTCCCTGCTATCCATACTCATCCCACACAATCCTGAATTGCTGCTCTAATCTTTTTCTACAGTCACATTAACAACTCTATTGCATTGAATAAACAATGGCTCCCATGCCTGATTCTGCTCATGTTCCTTTTTCTATATCTTTTGAGTATTCCCTCTCCCCTTCTGTAATTATCAAACGGTTACCCTAGTCTTCCAAAACAAACAACAATCACCTTCTTCCCAAATCTGCCCAAATCCTCCAATCATACTGCTTGTTTTTGTCTACAACGAGCTAGACAAAGATCTACTGTTTTTTGACCTCATGTATGCTAGAATCTGGCTTATTTTTCTATAAGTAAATTTCTCTGAGTTTTTAGCTACTTCTCCAGATTTGACAGATTATGAGACCTTAAATAGGCATATTCTTCTACATAAAATATAACACAGCTGCATATAGCATTCCTTTTAATGGAACAAATAACCCTCATTCACTCATACATGGACAATGAATGAATTCTATTAAAATGCTGAAGGTCTAATGAACCAGCACTGATTAAATAGTCCCAAGTTTGTAAGGAGATATTCAGAAAGGAAATAAAATTCATCAAAGCTTAGAAAAGACCACCAGTCTAGCCCCACTTATCTATGCATATCTGCCTGACCACATTATTTTAGTGCTCAAGCATCATTCTTGCATTTCAATGTGGTAGTCTATCAGATTAACGCCCAAGATACTCCAGCTGCACTGCAAGTGAGGGAGTGGACACACAGGAATATTATGCATGACTTGTATCATTGACACTGAGCAAAGAAATGTGATTAGCACCAAATTGCATCTGACAGGGGAATCAGAAACCTGTCAAACACGATGACATGGATCCAATGTTTCGAAGGCAAAAGGGGGAATAAAAGAGCAGGGCAGCCTGGCATGGAGACAGCAATAAAACACCACAGCGATGATAAATTAATTCATTTACTTATGAAAAATTAGAGGCTTCCACACACAGCTCTCATTTATAATCTTGTCAATCTGGTTGAGTAAATAAAAAGGCTCCAAGATATTAGTTGAAAACACAAGCAAGAGAACAAAAATACAATAATTGGATGCTGAGCTTTACCTTTAATAAAATACAATAATTTGGTGTGAGCTGAAATGCTGTTTGAAAGAAGTATTTCATAAAAAGATATATTTAATATACATATATCCTTTGATGAAAAAATATATATTCTCCTGTTGTGATCTTCTTTCTGGCCTGGAATGCAGAAGTGTAAAAATCCAGGGCACAGGACCAGCACTGCGTGCTAAGCTCTGACGACTCAGGCACAGGGGCATTTAGACAAAAAGGTATGTTATGGTGACCTTGATGGTTTGCTTTCTGAAGACTCTGAGAAGGGAAATCATAAAACTCTAACAGGAGTCTTCTGATATAAAGTGGTCATAAACAGTAATATAACAGGTTGCTCTAATGAAAGTGGCTACCACTCTAAAACTCAGCATATGCTGACAGTTAACAGTCTTATGGGAAGGCCTGGATGAATTTTAGGATTTTTCTGGTGTCATTTTCCTGGACTTTGTAATTGTTTTTCCCTAGAAAGGTTTTCTTACTTTGTGAATGGAAAGAGAAAACTCTTCTTTTGCCCCAAATTAACATGACTATAAGAACAAATACAATCTATGGAGCAGAGAAAGCAGAAGAAATTCAAGGGATTGTCTAAAATGAAGAGCTTTAGAAAGCACAAACTAACTGAAAACTAGTGAATGTTTAATCTTGTTTCAAAATTTTTGTTACAATAAAAGATGAATTGCCATTAATCTCTCTCAAAAATCCCCCCCCACACACACACACTTCAAACATGCTTCTCCAGTCATTCTTGCCACTTTCCTAAGCAGTTCTGGAAGGTTTCTTTCCTGAGTGTCTTCAGCTGTGTTATCCTGATTGCCTTAATGTGCTGAATTTATTCAAATATTTGCTTCCCATGGTCACTTTGACTTTGAAAGAGAACCTGAAGTCACAAGGTGTAAAATCTGGTAAATATGGTGGATGAAGACACATATCATAATGTTCTCATGAGCTTGTTTTCATTTGGATGACACTCAGTGGAAGCATTTACAGTATTTTTGATTATGCCCTTCAGCAAAGAAACTTCCAGAACTGCTTCAGAAAACAGGAAGAATGATGCACAAGTATGATGGAAACAAAGATGAATATTTTGAGGGTAGTTAATAGGAAAGTGTCATTGTCTTCATAAATGTTTTTGATTTAAATCCACTGTACACTTGGATCACACTTTGTGAGTGACTGGCTAGAAGAAGTATCTAAAGAGAACAGTTTTCAGGGCACAAAAACACTCTGAGGACCTATTCTTTCAAGTCTCCAAGAAAAGTCTTTCCTTATAAACAAATAGTTTTATAAATTACTATAAGCTATAATGCACAGATTATTTTAACCAAGACTAAATAAAATTTTATTTAGAGGGAAAACTTATTTCTTAATAAAAGATGAATTATACTTAAGAAGAGGGAAAGTCACATTGATTTCATTATTAATCCCTAACTGAAAATGTCCAGGCTCACCAACAAAAGACCAAACAGGTAACTTGTGGAATAGTCACTCAGGGAACTATTATCAACATTTGTAAGACTAAGTACCAATGTACCCAGTACCCGGCTGTCTCTTAAGGAAAAAATTCATACCATATTTCAATAGAAAACAGCAGTTGTTAAAAACAAACACACAAGCAAATAAACCAGTGGTTGTCATTAGGGCTTCTTTGTTAACTGGGGAAGGCAATTTTCTTTTTTAAGTGTATTTAGTACAGGGTCTACAGGATCTCACTACAGATCGGACATATAGTGATCCTCCTGTTTCCAGCCTCCCAGGATCTGGGATTACAGGCACGCGCCACCATACCCAGTCTCAATTGCCATCTCAGTGGACCCAGGGGGTGGGGTTGGCATGGCATGCAGGGGATTGAATCCCCGCCCCTCCCTCTACCTAAGCAGGCTCTTTAATCTGCTGAGCTATCTGGCCAGCCCCAATTTTGTTCTTTTTTTAATCCCTTATTTATTTATTTGATACAGGGTCTCATTACACAGCTTGGACTTATAGTGATCCTCCTGTCTCAGCTTCCCCAGTGTGGGGCTTAGCAGTGTGCACCACCAGTTTCAGTGCTTGTATGATTTGCCAGGGTTCCGGGGCCAGTATAGCATGTGGTACTGCAGATTGAACCTGAGGCCTTGCACTTGCCATGTGGCACTTGGATCACTGAACTACCTCCCCAGCCCCGGAGGGCAATATTTTCAGGTGATAATAATGTCTCTAGAAGGGGTTGGCATTGCACAGGCATATGCAGCTGCCAAAATAGTCCAGTGGGACACTTGCTATCTTTACATTTCATCAATGGTAAACGTTACTTATTATTATTATTTTTTTTTGTATTTTAGGGAAGGGTCTACAGGGTGTTCAGGGTCTCACTACTCGATTGGATTCGTAGTGATCTGCCTGTTTAGAGCCTCCCAAGAGCTGGGATTGCAGACATGAGCCACCACACCCAGTCTCAATATTACTTTTAAAATGATTCATAAACAACATAGAATTCTCAGTTATATATGTACATTAACTATATTATCATAATTATAACATGCAATGTTAGATAGTATATAGTGTAGCATGTAATACATAAATATAATGTTTATATAATTATATATAATTTTATTAAAATAATAGATGATTATGTTAAGTATCATACAAATTCTTCTGGGATAAAGTATACTGATGTCTTCACTTAGGGATATATCAAAAAATAAGTGTCTCTAGGCACAGTGGAGCACATCTACAATCCCAGCACCAAAGAGGCTGAGGCAAGGTCACCCTGAGTTCAAAGTTTTCCTAAATTACACAGACAGACCATGTCTCAAAGACCAAACAAACAAAAGATATACTGAAGAATTATTACAGAAATACACAGATGAAAGAAATACTAAAAAGCTAAAAAAGGAAAATGTTAACTATAAAATATAGTTATTAAATAAATGTGTCCACAGAATAATTATTTTTTGTGTCTACTTGAAACATCATAATAAAATGTTGAAAAAATTTTGGTGTTTTGTAGAGAATAAATGAGTATGAGTTTTAAGTGAATACCAGGTAGTATCGGATCACAGGGTGAGAACAAGGCACCTGAGAATAAGTGATGCACTTGGTGTTGGGCAGAACAGGGGAAATGGTGAGTCTTGCTTTAGATTGGGAAAGAGAACTGAGCAGGGTGAAACAGAAGAGTCACGTGTCCCTCTGCAAAGGATGAATGGGATGCCAGATCTCTAAAAGCTAAATTACTTTTCTTAACTTTTAAAAATTTTACACTTCAGCAAAAATCAAGAATATTTGCTATGTGAAGTTTCAAAGAAAATATCTCTTTTAGGAGAGAACACTATTAAGTGTTATGGTGTTTTAAAAACAAGTTGCCTGTTTGTAATGTTTAAAATCTAATAGCTTTCATCTTACATTAAAAATGTTCTCAGAGGAGAAACTTTAAGGTATATATTTACTTTTTCTTCCATTTATTTAACTAAGCATTTATTTCATCTTGGTTTCTCTTGATTCCATAAAAACCTAACTCCTCAGACTGGGATATTCATCAAACATCAAAAAAAAAAAAAAAAAAAAAAAAATCAGCAGGCTATATCATATTATGTGTTTTATTTTAAAACTGTTCTAATTGTCATATTAATGCATGTACCTATCCACTAAACTGAGAAAAGGCTTTCACTATTCTAAACTTCAAAAAATAATTAGATTAAGAAAATGAAAATACAACATCTCTTAGTATTACCACTGCCAAAGTTCACTATCAATGATGAACAACATCTTGTGTAATGCAGTATGTACAAGGCATTTGTAGCTATAATCCTCCACAGCCCTTCAGATCCTAAAACAATTAGCTTACATTTGCACAACAAATGAAATGTCTTGAATAAAAGAAAAATATCTGAAACTCACTACAAACTCACTCAATGCTCAGATACAAATTACACAACACAGAAATTATAAGCTGTTAAAATTTCTTTCTTAGATTACAATGGAAACTCACAAATATTTATCTGTCTGTATCTCTATTCCAAATTTCAGCCTTTATTTACAATCTCCAGAACCAATCTTCTGATAGCAGTCACCAAATCTGCGACTTCTTGCTCAATAAATCAAGTCATATCTCCACTTACTCACGATAAATGTCTCTGTGCCATATTTAGCTTTTCTTTTTCCAATACCATGCATCCACCCAATCACTCAAACAACCCTTTATACCCCACATAGAAGCCACTATTATGTCCTCCAGAACTTATTCCTTCAGATTTTTGTCTTTTTTTAAAAAAAATTAATTTGTAAAGAGTACAGGGCTGGCCAAATACCTCAGTGAACTAAATCATCTATGTAGGGACCGGGTTTGATCCCTGGCATGCTGTGCCAGGCCCATTTCCAGGGTGTGCTGAGACATGACTGAGACTGGGTGTGGTGGCACGCACTTGTAATCCCAGCACTTGGGAGACTGAAAACAGGAGGATCACTACGAGTCCAATCTGTGTACTGAGACCCTGTATTCCCTGTACTAAAATACATTTAAAAAGAGAGAATACAAAATAGTACTAAAACAGAAAAATTACACATAACACAGAACTTCTCTAAACAAAATAACACTAATTTCACAGTATTTGTTGTATTGAATAGTGTTGTCTTCAAATTAGTTGTTTATATTACCAGATATATGCAGGCAAAATTGGAGGGAAGAAAAAAGAAACATATAATTAAGAAGAAAAAAAGGTAAAAGAATTGAAAAAAAGGAGACAAAACAAATTAAGCACGAACTGCTCTTTTCTATAGACCAGCAGAAAGCCACCATACAGTTGCATAACACATCCTGCTTACATAGATAAATCTCTTTCCTCCAATCTCTCTCCTGTTCTTCTCATTTCAGTTATTCCTTCCTTTTGAACAGGTTCATTCCCTTTTCCCAGTATCTATTGTACCTTGCAGATTTTACTTTCTCTTTCAGGTTCTCACAATAAAGAGACAATATGATGTTTGCACATGTGGGTCTGATTTAATTTCACTTAAGAATACGTTCTCCCATTGCATCCATTTATCAACAAAATCCTCAAATTTATCCTGTTTTATAGCTGAATAATATTCCTTTCTTTTCTTTCTTTTTTTTTTTGGTCTTTTAAAAAAATATTCTTTGATACAGGGTCTCGCTGCACAGTTTGGATTCATAGTAATTCTCCTGTCTCAGGTCCCCAGTGCTGGGATTACAGGCATGTGCCATCATACCATTTTGGGTCAGCATGGCACATCTGAGGATCCTGTGCTGGCACTGCATGAGGTACCAGGGATCAAACTCAGGACCTTCCACTTACAGCCCTTTTTTGTCTAAGAGAAGGTCTTGCCATGCAGTTAAGGCTGGCCTTGAGCTCACTTTGTAGCCCATGCTGACCTTGAACACACAATGATACTCCTTCTTCAGCCTCCCCAGTACTGGGATTACAGGAGTGAGCCTCTATGCCCAGCCAGTCTTCCTATTTATTTATTTAGTACAGGGTCTTGCTATGCAGTTGGGACTCATAGTGATCCCCTGTCTCAGCCTCCTCAGCACTGGGATTACAGGTATGTGCCACCATGCCCAGTTTCAGTGCCTGCAGGGTACACCCAGGTACCTGAGTCGAACCTAGGTCTTTGCACTAGCCAGGCAGACACTTAAGACTGTTGAGCCGTCTCCCCATTCCCCAGCCAGGCTTCATGACAGGCTTCCAGCTTCCATCCTGCACAGCCTCTAACCCAACAGCATGCAGCAGTACCATGATGACATCTGCTAAAAATCCTTCACAGCTTCTCATATAATATACAAGGCCCTGTTTGTTCCACTCACTTGTAAGACATCC
>NW_004524592.1:12551871-12575703 GCF_000260255.1 Octodon degus
TCTCTGTCTCTGTCTCTCGATACAGCAGTGCACCACCATGCCCGGTCTTGGTGGCCAGTTCAGGGGGAAGGGCCAGCATGGTATGTGGTTCTGGGGTTCAATCCCCATTCCTGCGCTTCCCTAAGCAGGCACTTAGTCTGCTGAGCTAACTCACCAGCCCTCATTTCCCTTCTTATATTCCTTTATTCATTGAGTTCACTGGGGGCACTTTAAATATTCCATTTTGCATTCTGTGAATGCAACAGAAAATTCTATTACATATGATTAAGAATAGAGAATTAAATCTAAAAATGATCCAGAAACTTCAAAGTAACTACATACCTATTACATCACTTTACAGCCAGTGAAGTAGTGTTTTCTGCTTTAAAAAGGCATAAAATACTCTTACATGTAGAAGTGCTCACATGAAGAGTGAGAAGTAGGTAAGTGCATACCACCTGACCCTAGTTTTTTTTTTTTTTTATCTTGGAAAATAAACAGTCATCTGTCTTTCCCTTCAATAGTTATTTTCAAAGCTATTGTGTCTATTTACTTTGTTATCAAGCAGTATTCAAAGTTACTTACTCTCCCTTGACTGAAGTCATCTATAAAATATGACCAAGGCAGCCACTGGACTTGTAACCAAACACACAAACCCACAGAGGATACTTACGGGCCCAACATTTAGCCTTCCAGAATAAGATGCACAGCCATAAACCACAAATGAATTTTTAATTATTCCATATTTGGTTTTTACAAAGGTTGAGATAAGTAGTCATGAAGGCATTTTATTTGTCTGATGTCATTAATATGCATCAGTGACAATGAAACCACAGAAAAACCTTGTGCTCAGGGTGTCTTGAGTATTAATTAAAGAATTGCCAAAAACCTCTGAAGATAAGAGTTTTGAAGAAGACCCAAACTAGTTATTATTTTAGATATGTGATTCAGGGCACATAATTCTGGAAACAATTAAGATCTCTAAAATATTTTTACTATTACTAGTAGAATTTTCATGCTGAAAATAAAAATTTAATTTACTTACTTGAATACTATGGCATTTTTCAATATATAGCCCTAAAAATTATATCTATCTACATATTACTTACATGTAAAATTACATGGCAAAATAATAGATATTCAAATGCCCATGATTTAAAAATTCCCTTAAATGATGTGTAATAAATTTCAGCATTACTGTTATTACCACAGGAATAACGAAAATTAATTATAAACTTAAAATGAAATACAGCTTCATTTTGGGAAAGGCTTCTCTGGAGAGAGAACTTTCTAAAATTGAAATTAAATTTAGTAATTAGAGATTTTATTCAGTGTAGAATGGGCCCTTCGATGAAATATTATGAAATAAAAAAGTGATATAATTTAACTTGGAGGGGAAAAATATCTGAAAAAGGTAGCGAGAAGAATACATGTTCAAATAGGAATATTTTAAAAGGAATTAACTAATCATGTTTTCTATTCCCATTTAGAAAACATTTTCCAGATGTCACAAGTGTTTCTATGGACCATTTGCTTAAAGGTACAGCAAGGATGCAAATTCACAGAATAATTTTCTCAATACATGAACTCTCCACTCTGTCCAGAGACCCCAAGAAGGCAAAGAAAGGAACACCTCATGTTGCCCCTGCCTGCTCTGTGCTCAGGCTTGGTGTCTCTTCCTAGTGGTGTGTCTGGCTCTACTGTTAAGAATGATAACACAGACCAATAGCTCCCTTTGAAGGTATGTTCAGCTGTGGTCTACAGCTCCATGCCACTGAACAGCCTCAGGGCAGGGGACTCTCCACTTGGAGCACCTAACACCCTGGCCTGAGCACCATGACAGCTGGGCTGGTCGCTTTCTCTGTCCCACTGAACCCCTTAGCTTTCTTTCCTTCTGTCTATACCATGCTCCTGCTCTGGGTACTATAAGTCACATCACTGACTTTGCAGGCTGGATAGGAGGGTGTGAGAGGGAATTCTGTGTGATTCCTGGGCAACACTTAGTTGGCCCCTCCTTTCCTCATCTGCAGGAGGCAGCTCCTCATCTACTCCTCCCTGTAGGTGGTCGTCATTTCTGCCCTTACAGTCAGACAGCTCAATTTCTACTATGTCATTTTTTTCCTTTTTTACACTCTTTTTTGCCTCCTTGTGCTGTCATTAAACAGAATTAAAATGACTATGAAGGAATTTCAATTAACCTGCAGAAAATGGCTTGTGGCTTTCTAAGCATCAGTGACCAAAAGCAGCAACCAACTCTTACTGAGGGCACACATGCAGAAGATGACACCTAGCCAAAAGCTTCCACACATTGTTTGTGGCATCTTTAGTGTCTTAGTAACACTTTCATAGTGTCTTTATACCAAAGTACAGTAAACACAAAACAATTCTGTTAACTAGGAAGTTCCAAGGAATGTGATTGTTTATGGCCTACCAATTCGGTAGCTGCTTAGACATAACACATGTGAACTGAACAAAATCATAGTTTCATTTAATTCTCAATCACAATTGCTAACAGAATGCATGTGCCTATTGGGCACTACATAAGTTATTAAGTTAGATATACCGCCCTTATTTCCTGTTGCATAATGATTTTCACATGGTACTTACTTTATGTCAGCTGATGAAAATTCAAATTTTTAAAGGATTATCATACAAAACAGAGCATAATCTATATAGTAACTGAACTCTGATGAGCTAGCAGTCCATGTGTTTCTCAGAAGATAAAAACATTGTGAAATACCCTGGTAAGTTTTTGGCAGTGCTACTGGATACTCGCCTCACAGTTTAGGAAGCCTAGAAATTGTGGTTCTGAACACTTTTGCATGCATTATGTCATAACCCAATAGTCATAAAGTCAGTGCTGCCATCAGATGAAGAAATCAAAATAGTACATATTCTCTTGGAAGACAGAATTCAATTACAGAGACTGTGATTCTAGAGCCCAGGATGATCACAAAACTATAACAAGGGGTACATACACATTTGAGGAATACGATGAATATTCTTAAAGATTATGAAAGTTTGTTCATTGCAGAAACAAACCTATAAACGTGCATATTTCCATGACTGTTAAGCACAGAATTTGCAGATTGATAAGGTCAAGTTTTTCCTGTGAGCATAATATTCAACACAATATAACATTTTAGAAAACATTATTTTGAGAAAGTTAAACAGTCAAAAAATTCATTTTATAAATATATGATGCTCATTTTACTTGTCAGCTAAATTATCATCAGTGGGCTGAATTCATTTCCTTGATAAATGATAATAGCCCCTTTGAAAGTCATCACTTTAATGCTTCCAAACACCCATTTGTTATACTTAGTATTCAAATTAGCTAGGTGAACATGGAGGGACCCTGATAAATGTAGAGAAGGGGCAAACCAGAGCAGAAATAAAATATGATCTATGATAGGACTAACCAAAAGTGAAAGAATTCAGACATTCCTTACTAATTCCACTTAGTTTTCATATAGTTTTATTTTTTTTAGCTATTTCCAGATGAAACATTTAACGTTTTATTCCTTTGTTATTCCATCATCTGACATATTTCCCAGCACTCAACATCAAATGATACTATGTACATTTTACAAGATCAACTTTTGATTGTATTTAAAACAAGTCAGCTCAAAATGAGGTTAAAATATAAATACTTCAGAATTTTGAAATTTTTATAATTTTGAAATTTGATGCAACTGTTGCTAAAGGATTCTCCTATATAAAGTCACTATGAAACTCAAGACATAAATATAAATGATCTCCAAACAGTTAATATTATAACAAGTGGAAGTTTAAATCAGTTGTACTTCCTGTTGTTGATTAGTTCTTTAAAATAATGTGGGGAAGACGCAAAGGTATGAAAGCAAATGAATGAAAGCATCACTAGCCTTACCTCTAAAAAATATAAACCAAAAGTGACACCATTTCTCAATCTCCAAGCACTTCTACATTGCATTACTTTTTCAAACCTTGCACATGTATAGTTGAAATATTACTTCAATACAGACAAAATATTTTGTTTTTAAAATTTTCCTGCTTTATTGAAGTATAATTTACAATAAAAATTATACCTATTTAAGGTACCCAACATGTTATGAAAATACATTGAGGACGAAAGGCCAATGTACAAAGGTGACTGTGGTGGCCCCAGGCCCTCAGCACTTCAGTCTACCTGGCCTGGGTTGGGCAAAGTACACACAGGGTCACACTGAACATCAAGTTCCCCCCTTACCTGGGAACAGCTAAACACCTACTTCCACCCATGGCTCCAGCCTAATAGAAACAACTCTCTCCTACACACTGCCTCGTTCATACCTGTTCACTCATTTGTTCCCTTGTTAATCAGGGAGCATTGAGCAAGATTATGTGTGACAGTTGAAATGTTCACACATATATTAATACAACTAAGAACAAAAGAAGTGATAATTTAAGTGCAAAGTGTATGGCTATTAAAATCATCACTTCTCCTTAATCCATTTATTAGAACCCATTAGATTACATACAAGAAAGAGCCTATTCTTACAGTATAGGCAAAACATAATTTTTTTCATTCAGAAGCTAAATATCTTAAGAACATTTCTGACTAATCAATTTTTTTCATTCTTTTTCAGATTTTCTTGCCAATATTTAATTGCTTTTTATTTATTAGACTATCACTTCCCTTAGCTGGAAAGTTCATATGCAACATACCTTCTATCTTTCTTTTCCCAAGTTTCTTGCTCTCAACTGTCTGGTTCCTAGATATTCCTTCTTTGCATAATTTGTCTCTTCTACCAGTAAAGCTCTAGTCTTTTTACTAGAGCTTATTTTTAAAAAATTAAAAAAAATAATTTTTAAATTTAAATTTTTTTAAAATTTTTTTAAAAAATTAAAAATAAGACCACCAATGTCCATTTTTAAGGTTTCAGCTTAAGAATGTCTTACATTAAAGAAGAATATCAAAATTCTCAACATATTTTATAAGATGTGCTTTCCTTTATAACTTCGTATGTATTTTCCAACTGCCTTCTCTTTCATCTTAGGCAACTATTACACATTTCTCCATCTTCCTTCTTGAGAACATTTTATTTGTAAAACCTTCTCAGTGCAGTAGTGGAGGTTCACCAGTATTTCTCCTCATCATCTAATCACTAAAGAGCTCATATGCTCCATCCTTTCATCCAGCAATGAGATAGTTCATGCATGATAAGTTCTGCTTCTATACTTTATTATTGGTATCCACTCTATGTTAAATGACATTAAAAGTGCTCTAAAGAATCTAAATGCCTATCAACAAAGAAAATATTGTATTAATTATAGATTCGTGCAACATGATATTTTACAAGAAAAATGACTATTTCAAAAAGTAAAATCAGACATTTTCTCGTTCCTTTTAAAAATTATGTAAACTATAACCTCCTTCCTAAACTCTAAGGAAGCAAGAACCCCATGCCAGCAAAGTTAATCACTATCAAAAATTGAAAGCACAAACTTCTGCGCAAATAATTGCCGCATATCCATTTTACAGGTGAGGATACTAAAGTACAGATGAATTAAGTGTCGTACCTCTAGATCACAAAGCTAAAAACTGACACACATCTCACACAAACGCAGCCACCTGGCTCGAGAGTCTGTGTTTATAAACGATGTATTCTACATTTATCAACATCTAATAAGTACAACTTCCAAGATTAATGCACTGTATTTGTCTTATTTCTTGAGAAGGAACACTAGCAAGTATGTAGCATATACCATCGTTTTTATATGAATGACTTCCATTCACATTTATGTTCTCTCTTTTGTTTTTGAAACATTACTAAAATGATGTAATAAACATGTGTGATTGTCTCTTTATAAAATATTTATTTTACTTCTACAGAATAGATGCCTAGCCATTCAGTTTTTGTATGCCATAGTGTGAATTTTCCATTTTAATAGAGGCAAATTAATTTGCCAAATGTTCGTACAAATTTACAGTCTTAACAAAAGTTTCCATCTTTATCTTTTGTAATAAGGTCTAATGTTGTATATTATTGCCAACACATAACTTTGAACCCTTCTGCAGATGCTTTAGATGCCTAAAGTCCTGGTAATAAATTCCCTGTTGGCTTCATTTACCTACTTGCAACAGAAAACAGTTCTGCTGAAGAGTATAACATAATATGAGCCCATCCAACTGTTTATCACCCAGTCTAATGCTTCTATCTCACCCACAAAGTCTCAGAATTTATAAATTATTTGTCTTTAACACATTTCACCCAGATCAAATACATTCTCTCTAGGGGAATTCTCATATAATTTAACCTAGACCTGTCGATAAAGGAAATTGAGATATATTTTGGTGAGATAATGTTTTGGGATCTTTGTTAGGCTTTAATTCTTTTAGGTGCTCCTGATAATTTACTTGGCCTGAAGGGAATCTGAAATGTATACAAGGATGGCAGGAAGCCCACAAAGTCTAGGCTCCCATGCAACATTTTTCCATTAACTAAACCAGTCTTTGCTATTCTTCTGCATTTTATGGATTTTGATTCTTTGTTAAGCATTACACAAATGCTAAAATAACATTTCTATAAAGAAAGAGGGCACCATTGATTCCTCTCCAATGAGTAACCCCAGATAACACTTTTATTCCCACTTGGAAGACGAGATGAAAGGCATTACTCATATTCTGTCTTGGAAGCCAGATTCACAAGAACAATGGGCAAAAAAGAGATTTGATGCTTTAGTCCAATTTCTTCCACTTTGTGCAGGAACAACTCACTTACATGGGACTCAATTTCATCTTCAAAATGTGATAATTATACTTAAGTATATTTAAATTTTCTTTAGCTCATTTTTTTATGATTCAATGATTAAGAAGTCTTCACATGTGCTCATCTTTCTGAATTTCTTACTATTTCTTTTGCTATCATTATTTTCTTACATTAAAAACTCAAAGAAGTAAGAGATCCATATCTGTTTAACTCACTTAGTATACAATAGCACCAAGGGAATTAGGAAAAGCATAAAATTATTGCAATAGACAGGCTGGTAGCAAAATAATTTGCAGTGAATCCAGAGGGTGTGAGAAACAGGGAGAAGGAAACTTAAAAAGACTCCTAAGCTTGAGAAATAATATAACACAATCTTGCAATAGCAATAAAAGGACATATTTTTATGAATACACACTTATTGAACTTTGAATCACATAAAAAAGCTTTAACTGAACTTAACATTCCCTTGCATTCCTATGAAGAATGACACAGCAAAGTTTTCTGAAAACAATAAGTCATTCTGCAGTATTAGCAAGATACATTAGAGAAAGCAACTGTACTGGGAATTGTTCTCCAGAGGGATTTTATGACATAATTTACATTCCAATGAAAATGCAAAGGTAAATGGTATACTAAAATGGAAGTTTTAAAGATAAGACCTGAAAGCAAGATACTATGGATTCACATCATCTGTCCTAGGTAGCTTCTTAGTTGTTGAAAAAAACACTATCCTTTTCCAAAAGCATTTTGCTTCCACTTTTTAATATACCCAATTCTCTAGAACTGCTAACTTTTCTAATAATCCTCATTTATCTGTAAAAAGCATGCATCCTTGAGGATATCACCCTGGGCATCCTAATTCAAATGGTTTGGGAAACCATGAAGATTTAAAAAATCTAACGTAAAATGTTTAACATAAAAGTAAGCCAAAGAAAAACACACCTTGGTGACCGTATTACAAAACAGAGTTCCTCTCTGTGTGGAAGTAAAGATAAACAGGATAACAAATTTTAACTCATACCTTTTACAATTACAAGCAGCTAATATTTCAGTGAGGCTGTGGTTATTAAAATAATGGTTGCTAAATTATCAACATAAGAGATGGCACCTACATCATGTAAGTGGGATGCCATACTGAGCAGAAGAAATGATTAATGACAATACAAACACTATGTATTCTCTCATTAATAAAACAGTCCATTTCCATATACAACTGGCATGGAAGAGAACCCTCTTTTCATCATATTTCTTCATTTATACACACAGTCATGCACACACTCATGCACACACACACAGTGAAAGGAAAAACAAAGGAGAAAAAGGGCTTTTGTATTCTAAATGCCAATTTTAATCTGCATGTGATAATAGAGGTATTACGAATTCCAAAGCATGTTAAATCCAAATCAGTTGCATTCTGACTAGAATCCCTACTTCAGACCCATATACTGACAGGACAGGAATATATTCCATTTTTCCCTGTTTGACAAATGGTTACTATGACTTCCAAATAACACACTGTGCCCTATGTGCTTAGCCATATAAAAGGATTCAACTGATTACTCAGTCTGGACTAGGGGTAAAGGTATGGTACGTAAGTAAGTCGCCAAGTGTGGCTGGGATTCATCTGCTAATATGTAGCAAAATCATAGTGAAAACAAAGTAATGTGACAACTACTGCCTCCTTCTTGTTCCCTGTCTTCCATTTCCTCATTTTGAAGGACATCTAAATTCTTGGGTTTTTTGGTTTAATCTCTAGAATATCTTAGTCTTATACAGATCATCCTTGTTTGTTTCTACTAACTGAACTTTCCCTGAATGTTTTAAGTTTTAAACAGTGTTTCATAGTTGCCCCCAGAACTCCAGTCACTGTCTTTTTTCCTTTAGCCCATTTAAGTTGTATGCTGACTTCATTCATCTTGAATACCCTAAGGAGCCACTGCCCATTAAAAACTCATCTCAACACCCCTTTCCTCTTCTGCTCCTGTGCACACCAGCACTTCCCAGGTGTCCTCTGCACAAGAAGTCCTCGTGTACAGCAGAGCTAGGATGCTTCTTCCTATAGAGATGGAATACTCACTGTTCTGAAAGTCCCTCCAAAGGAAAAACAACTCCATTTTCTTAAAAAACAAAACGAAGGTTGGTGGTTTTTTTGTTTTGTTTTTCTTTCAGTATCAGGGATTAAACTCAGGACCCTGCACTTGCCAGGCAGGCACTTATGCCACTGAGCTATCTCCACTAATTTTGCTGAATTCATGCATCTACAATATTTAAATGACAATGGAATACCCATCTCTGACAAAACTAAACAAAAAAAGGGGATACAAATGAAAGATCATTTTGTATCTGTATAGGGCCAGGGAGATTGCTCAGCAGAATAAGCGTTTGCCTGGCAAGCACAAGGGCCTGAGTTCAATCCCCAGTACCACCACCACCCCCAAGAAAAATCATCATTTTGTATCTGTACATACAAAATAGGATAGATATATAGCTGCATTCTCTTAATTCAGTGAGAAGAAGAAAGATTTACATTAATACTGTTTGGACAGGATATTATGTCTGCATCTTGTACTATGAATAACCACTATAAAGACAACAATATGCAATGTATTAATTATTGAAACTGTCCTACTAATCAGTTTTGAAACTGCCTCATTGCTATTTGTTTCTCAATAAAATTAATAAAAATAAATAAAATAACAAGACAACACACAACAAAAACCCTATATTGTACATAAAGTTTAAAAACTTGATACATGTGATAGTTCAGAATGTACTTAGATTCAAACATCAAAGCCATTTTTCTTTCACAGAAATGTCAAAAAATCCACTTCTAATTGAATAATTGATCGACGTTTTTGAGATGAGGTAGTCAGATATGTAGTAGAGGCTGGCCTACAACTTGAGGGGATCCTTCTGTCTTGGCCTCCCAAGTGTTGAGATCACAGGTATGCACTACCATACCCAGCCAATAATTGCTCAAAACACAACTTAGGAAACACATTTTTTTTTTTTTTAAATTCCAGGTGGGGAAGATGGGGAGAGAACACGCTCATGCTTCGTACTGGTGAAGACGGTGGGGTGGCCAGAACCCTACTTCCTCTTTCTTTCTTAGGTCACGCCAGGCCCCAGCGATCCCGTCCTGACTCAGACAGTGACCACTGCTGAGCACATCATGTCCTGGCACTGCTCTGGTTGCTTCTTTCTCTATTTAGGTTTGCTTTCAGCTGGTTGAACACAGAGAGGAAGGAGAGGCATTTAAGTACTGCTATGTACTGGAGCTTTCTCCATGTTCTCTCTGTTAATTCTCATAATGACACAGCAATTTAAGGTTTATGCGATTTTCTTAGGGACGAGGGGAAAGAAAATGACAAGCCAGAAATCAGTTTCAAGTTATCTCACTTCAACAACTATACTCTTTTCCTACACTGCTATACCAAATCTTTAATTTTATTAGAAACCAAGGTTGTGAGACAGCCAGATAGCTTAGCAGATTAAACATCTGCTTAGGTAGGTGCAGGGATCAGGGCTTGATCCCAGGTGTGCAGTGCCAGGCCCAACCTCGGGGTGCACTGAGATAGTGACTGAGGAATGTGACTGGTTGTGGTGGCTCACACCTGTAATCCTCACACATGGGAGGCTGAAAGCTGAAGGATCACTATGAGTCTGATCAGGGTAGTGTGATCCTGTAGACCTGTACTAAATATATAACAAAAAAAAAAGAAAAGAAATCAAGGTTGTCACTGCACTGAAATATTACTGAATTCTGTATATCAGTGACACACGTCACCCTGAATGTATTTGGAAGAGGAACATAAATGTCATTAGATGTATAAAAGGCCATCATGTGGAATGGTTTCACATCCTAATCTTGCTTTAAAATTTTTCAAATACCTTTTATAAAAATTTGAGGACTTCTAAATAATGAGCTGAAATGAAAATCACTGCAACAAGTATATTTCACAGATCAGTGTAATATGCTCATAGAAAATGTGCTTTTCAATTAAAACTTTTAAAATAAAAAACAGAAAGGTGACCCATAGGATGTAAATTACACAGATTTTCCAAAAGCATTTGATATGGTTTTTTAAAAAAGGCTCTACATAAAAATAAATAACCCCCAAATTAGTGGCAGATACATGGAATGTATTATTGACCACATAAATAAATTTAAACTAACCTCAGGTCTATGTCAAGGCCTCCATCATGATACAGTTAGAGTGCTAAGGGTCAGTTTATTTATTTATTCAATTTATTATTATTTTGCAAATTTATGTACTTGATACAGGGTCTCACTGCACAGCTTGAACTTGTAGTGATTCTCCTGTTTCCAGCCTCCCCAGCACTGGGATTACAGGCCTGAGCCACCATGTCCAGACTCGTTCCTGGCTCAGTGCACTTGGGGGTGGGGTCAGCACGACATGTGGTGCTGGGGATCTAACTGCAGTCCCTGGGATTACTAAGCAGGTGCTTAGTCAGCAAAACTATCTCCCTAGCCCAGGATCAGTTTTTAAATGAACATGCTTAGTAATGTACTATTTTAATGTCATTGGGTGAGTAGTGGTAAAGCTAAATTATTTTAATTAGTAAGTCCATCCTAGACTATGTGAAGAATGAAGAAATAGTTTAACAAAATAAACCAATAAAGACTTTCAAAAAGTTTAACAAAGACCAATATTGAGTTGAATTTAAAGAACTGTACGGCAATTATTTGGGGGGGGAAGAAAATCTTTTATTCTAAAGATACAATATACTCTGATGCGAAGATTTCAAACTCTTGTGTGTGTTACAGATCAATAATTTTCTTTCAAATAGCATCCAATAGCAAAAAGGATATTGTAGCATAGAGAAATTACAAGTAGTACACCAAGGGATGGTGATTAGACATTGACAACATAATGAGTAATCTCAGCACTAAAGCAAGACTAGCCACTGAGTTTTAAAGCAAGTTCTATAGAAACTGAAAATACTGTACAGCTCTGCAAGTCTCATCTATTTGCCACAGTAGTTTAAAGCTTTAGCTGCTATGCAGCTGAAATGATGGTTGGAGGCAAAATAAAATTTACATAAAAAAGGACACTGCAATGATTGCTTTTTTAATGAAAAGGTAGAGAAGAAAAGATAAAGATAGAATCATATTAACTCTTCCATTTTATTCTAGATCGATAATAAAAGAAGGAGAAATTTTTTCAGGAAATTAAACAACAGAAAATTTGTGAAGCAATTAGGAAGGTTTCTCCTACAAAATTCATACTATTCACAGTTTGTAGGCTTCATAGTATCAAGAAGTTATTGATAGAAACAACACTATTAGACTTGAAGAATTTAAAATTTTAGCGTGTTGTAATGGTTTTAGCTGACCAAGGCTATATAAAACAAAATAAATGAAATTTATCAAATAACAGTCCTAAGGCCTGCATTGATACTATACAGGGGTAGAAATTCATATTCATAATGTGGCAGGGCCTTCCCTGGCAGAGTGTGGTGAGGCACCTGCAGAAGAATGTGGTGGAGGGGGAGCCCTCTCACACTCAGCAGGCAGCATGACTTGGTTCACTCCCAGACACACATGTGTAAGTCTAGCACTGCTCTGTAACAGACTGTTTCAAATCAGGCTATAGTATGTTAGTGTGCAACCATTTATGGGGGACAAAAACAAAAGGCAAAATGTTGCCATTTTGAAAACTTGGCCCTTGGGTATGAACCCTCTAGGCCCCACACTGGCAGGCAAAAAATCACTACTTTCTGGAAAAAGCCTGAGTGTCCCACCTCTGTCTGAAAGAATCCTGTTACTGTTACACTCAGCACTGCGTCCAAAAGCTCCATCGGGAACTGATTCATGCTGTCTGCTGTGTGTTCTTTCATTTATTATAAATAGCAAAGTAACTTCTATACCATGCTTAAGAAATACAAAGGCCTATTTTATTCAAGTTGCTGCTACTTGTTTACAAATCAAATTCCTATTTCTCATCCAGGTGTTTTCTTAGTTCTACAAGATAACCTAAGAGAATAGCAACATTTCTCATACTTAAATATAAGTGCTCCTTTAAAACTAGAAGATTCATCAGACATAAAGGAAAATGGCTTCTCTGATAAAATTATTAATATCATTTTCTCACTCACAAACCTCCACAATCTAAACATAGCTACTTCACTGAGCTCTTTCTAAATGCTAGCTGCATTCAGAAAATGTGCTGCAATGTTCTTTGTGACATCATCACCTATCATTTCTAAAGTATTCGGATGGCAACCAGCAGTTTACTGATGGCTGATCCACTATGAAGCTAAAAGCTGTGGAAAGAAAAAAAAAGTAAAAAAAAAAAAAAAAAATTAAAAGGGCTGGCGAGATAGCTCAGTGGACAAAGAGCCTGCTTTGGCAAGCTCAGGGACCAGGGTCAAATCCCTGGTCCCGCATGCCTCATTGGCCCCACCTTCCAGGCAGGCTGAGCCAGGCACCCAGTCCACGCATGGCTGCACATGCCTATAATCCCAGCGCTGGGGAGGCTGAAAACGGGAGGATCACCACCAATCCAGGCTGTGTAGTGAGACACTGTACCAAATACATAAATGAAAATAAATAAATAAATTTTTAAAAAGCTATGGAAAGGAGCTCAGAGAATTTAGGACACATCATTGGCCACATCATTTTGTCCAATACAGGAGTGATTAAATCTTTAAATTAGAAAACAATTATTATAGCAAAAAAATATACTGCCATCAATCCTTATTACTTGTAACCTTATCACTCCTGCAACTTTCAGAAGCAGTTCTGCAAGTCTTCTTTTGTGACTTGTTAAGAGGTGTGAGCAAACCTGTGGTGACTGTTGTAGCTCAGGGCACCTAATGGCAGGGCAGGCACGTAGAAGCCTGGCAGTACGTTCCCACACGCCATTCACCTGATCTTATACCAGGTGACCCCTGGCTCTTTCTCAGAGATGCAAAGACCAGGAATGGTACACAGTTTAAACTGATTCAGGACATCAAGGCAGCCATGTTGGTGCAACTAAACAGACTCACGAGAAAGGACTTCTAGAACTATTTCAGAGTGTGACAACTCTGTTCAAAGCAAGGCCAAGTGTTTTGAGGGGAATTAATGCCAATGTGCATGTTATTGTAATACATATTAAAATGTTAAACTCATACATACTTTTTGATTGTGCCATGAACTAGGAAGAGGTAAATTAAAGATATTCAAGACAACACCCTCCTGTGAAAGCAAGCTATTTTATTTAAAGATACACTTAGCACATAACTATAGGGACAAGGGAATAGGGAGACAGCTCAGCAGCGAAAGCACCTGTCTGGCCAGGCGTGTTGGTGCATGCCTGTAATCCCAGAACTCTGGAGGCTGAGGCAGGAGGATTATTGGGAGTTCTAGACTAGCCTGGATTACAAAGAGAGCTCAAGGCCAACCTAAAGTTCACAGTGAGATCCAGTCTCAAAAAAAACTAAAAAAGAAAAAAAGAAAGAATAAATGAATGAAAAAAACAAACAAAAAACTACAGTAGGGACAAATAGAAAACTGTTATTTGTACAACATTTCACTACTCAGGAGGAGGTACTGGATCTTTATAACCAATATCTTAATAGCACAGGTAAAGATAGTGATCAATTAGCCCATAGAACCACTTATGATAAAGCATGTCTTAAATTTTCAATGCCCTTTTAATGAAAATGACATTTTCTGTGTAAAACAAGAACTGAATTTTTTTTTTTTTTTTTTTCGGTACCAGGGACTGAACTCAGGACCTTGAGCTATCGCCCCAGATCCTGAGCTATCTCCCCAACCCCAAAACATGAACTGATTTTAAGAGGAAACTTATCTAAAACAGAGCTTCTGAAGTTGAAATACAAAAAAGTTTCATGGTTTTTGTTACTGTTTGTTTAAATGATTTTATTGTGACAAGTATATGTAAGACAAAATTTCCCATCTCAAATAGGTGTACAATTTAGTACAATGTTAATAACTATAGTTACTACCTACTTTAAGGACTCTTTATTATTTCTGACTTGATGGCTTTAGTTAAGCTTTCCATATAGTCTTTTATTATCTATAGAAACTATTTGTTATTGACTCAACCAAGGCCTGTTTTTGAGGTTTTATTTTGTCCCCTGAGGTATGTGATGAAATATTTATTTTTTGATTTTTATTTTATTAGTATATTCTGCAGGACATGACAATTACTTTCTAATGGGGAGTTGGTTATGTGGGCATAACACATCTTAATTCCTTTTGCCTCCCCCTAGTCATTTTCTCTTTTGTAAAAATCAATCTCCCTACTTCCTACTATCTATCTTTTACTTTGTTCTTTATGTTTGGTTTTCTCACATGACTTTAAAGGGATGTTGGAATTAGTCTTCCTTGTCTCATCATGGTTGCTGCTTGATTGACTACCACAACATTCCAATTACCAAGTAGAAAGCAATCATCTATGTTCTCTTGATAAATTTTTGGCATGGTTCTTTGATCTGATCTCACTATTAAGTTGATCCCTTTGAGGTTACTTAAGCATCAAAACCCGGAATTTTAACAAGAAACACTCATGTGATGTTTTGCGTATTGACTACATCAGTTATCAATATCCTGGTTGTGATATCACTGCAGTTTTGAAATATGTGAGCAGCAGAGGAAATGGGGTAAAAAACACAGAGGCTCTTGCTCTAGTATTTCTTATAACGATATGTAATTCTACAGTTATCTCAGAATAAAGAGTATAATTAAAATTTAAAGTTTAGGGTACATCCCCATTACCTCTTCCTCTTTATTTTCAATCATTAGTCTTATTCTGAGAGAAAATTATTATTAAAATTAAATAAGAATTTTAGTATTTTCCACCAGCAACTGGTTGAATTTGCTGAAGTCGTGGCTATGCAGTGCTCATTCTCATGTGGAACAGAAAATATGCATACTATGCAGAGGTTTTACATCTAGACAGAAGCGTAAAGCCTTTCTTATTTTATGACCACCAACAAAGAGGCTCTGCCTTGGTTTCAGAGGCTGAGAATAACAAAGATGTTAACACTGGTTAAACATTAGAAAACCTTTTCTAAGTGTAAGGACATGGAAGAATAGATTTTTTTCAACTCTATTCTTAATTATTAATAGATCTATGCTAATTGCCCCTCCTTTCTCCTTCAAGAAACAAATATTAATAAAAATAATAATGATTATTTCAATTACTACCACATATTACATTCTTACAAAGTACAAGGAAGTGTATGAAGTGACATATATATGTTACAATTTGTTTCCTCAAATCCCTTCGGCCCTGTAGTTTCTGAAAGTCAGCATGGACGGTGCAAACATGTCCACATTGGCATGCTAGCACCTGCACATCTCGAGCCAGGCAGCCTGACTTGAATGAACACTGTATACCACCCTACGTTAATATCCTGGATAAAGATGGAGCCAGGGCCAATTCTCTTTTATTTAATTTCACTAGTTATCTAGTACAAAAGTGCTTTATTTTGCTGATCCCAAATTCATCTCTCTTTACACAAGCTAACCTGTAATCATCTCATTTATTAATTATCTCAAGTATAGCCAACAATAATATTACCTAGATTTGTAGAACCCCATTTTATAGAAGAAACGAGCACCAAGAACACAGTGTCAAAGGTCACATAGCAGAAGGTTGACTAAGTACAGGATGAAGAGCACATTGCAAAGCCAAAGTGCTTCAAATTGGCATAAAGTCATAAAGACTCAGCTATGCTCTGATTTTATTTAAATAAGGAGAGTATGTACTACATGCCAAATCTATACTACTGCTCTTTGTGCATTTTTGATCATTTTGGCTTAAAAGAAAAATACTGCTTTGGGGAAGACTTTAACTCAAGAAATACTTCCTTTAATGTAATTATTTTAAAATCTTTTGCTACCTTGTTGGCTTTATGCATGTATTCTGTCAAATTCTACAATAAAAAGACAAATTTTGAAAAGAGAGTTTAAAAAGAAATATGGAGTCATAGTTGTATAGAATCAGATGAAGAATCAGATAGTCTTAAAAATACAATGAAATAAAGTTACTATTAGTTCTTTTCTTTTATAATTCATTCACTTAATTT
This sequence comes from Octodon degus, assembly GCF_000260255.1. NCBI lineage: Eukaryota > Metazoa > Chordata > Mammalia > Rodentia > Octodontidae > Octodon > Octodon degus. The sequence continues at coordinate 12,568,650 of NW_004524592.1, forward strand.
TAATTAATGTGCATAAAATTTTAAAATTTTAGTAAATGTGAAAATATTGATATAGTTTTAAAGCTGGCAGAAAAATAGATGAACATTTAAGAAATATCTTTCATATATAACATTTAATATAGATTAAAGGAGACTAAATTTAATTGGGTTGTACATCTTTTGTGGATTCTCTAAATTACATTCTGAGTTTTATATAAAAAAATAAAAAGACGTACATAGTAGTAGTAATATGAAAAGCACCATTTTTTAAAGTTTCATAAAAAATCTTTTGGTAATATATACATTTTTTAAAGTGACCTAGCACCTCTTAATCTAGATTTTTTTTTCTCATATAAATTCATTTCCAACAAACTTAATTTCTTCCAACATAAATGGGAAAATATCCTGCTCTCCATACCTCTTGATAGCAAGAATTGTTTTTTAAATGTTTTCCTTATTTATGTACATAAAAATACATGATGGCTTAGATATTTTCAACTAATTTTTCTTGTCTTTCAAAGTGATAAATTTTACTTTTTCTTTTTAAAAATAAACTTAAATTTACTTTTCTAAATTAAATTTATTAGTTTTGATAATCACTCCTTTTATGAATCAAAAGTTTACTTATTGTTTTAAAGCACAATTTATACCTCCTTAGTTCACTTTACCTATATATTGTTTTACACATTAAAAATTAAAAAAAATATCTAAAAGTTTTAATTTTTATGAAATACAGCCTGAATATCTAAGTATAAAACATCAAATGACCCAACTAAGAAATGGCCTTCAAGTATTTGAAGGTTGAGTATTACAATGTTTCTTTACACCATTTTTTTTATTGGCTGCAAAACATCTGTAATAATAATTAGTAGTTATACACAAGGTGATCAAAAGAGATAGTAAATGTCTCAATAATTAAAAAAAAACCCCTGACTACAGTAAAAGACAGTTCCAAGAGTGATAGGATAAATGTCTTCAAAGAAGACAGTAGTTTGAGGAGATTATTACAGTGTGCCTTTTACTGTAGTACTTCTTTCAAAGATTCATTGTATTTCTGGATTTCCTCTCACTGATCAATTGTTTATGGCTATTTCTCTCAGATAAAAACACTTATAATGTGTCTTTATCCACTTTATTCAATGGATCTCCATGCTTACCAGTAATTTTTAGCTCTTCCCCAAACTCAAAATGACCATGCAAAGTAAATACATTGGACTGATCTAGTCCATGGAAGTGCAACTACAGAGAGGAAAGAGGTCTTCAAACTGCTTCAGAAAGTGGCAAGGGAGGCCTGCGAGACAGCTCAGTGGACTAAGCACCTGCCTGGCAAGTGCAAGGACTGGGGTTCCATCCCCAGCACCTTGTGCTGTGCCAGTCTCACCCCTGAACACGCTGAGCTGGCCACCCAGAGGGGAGCTAGTGACACATGCCTGTAATCTCAGTGCTGGGGAGGCTGAAAATAGAAGGATCAATATGAGCCCAAGCTGTGTAGCAAGACCCTGTATCAAATGCAAAAAAAATAGAAAGTGTTAAGATAAAAGTATTCAAGAGAAGAAGGAGTATTTTGAGGGGATATAATAGTAATGTGGCTGTTACTATAATAAATTTCTTAATGTCAGCATTCACCATGTTTTTTATCACACTTTATAATTTAGTAGAAACTTATGATTTACTCATAGAATTGTGACTGAAGAACCAGTTAGTCTCATTCTTTTGAATGATGAGGAAACTAAGGCAATGATATTTGACTTGCTCTACTGCAAAAAGTTAAAAAATATATATTATAGTGACTAGAACATGGCTTTATGTGTATTTCTCTAATAGTCCTAAAAACTGAATGTCAAATATTCCATATTTGCTTTGTACTTTTCTCTGTTTTTCTTTACCTCAAACTATTTGTTTAAAGAAAATGTCTGTATAACATACAACCTTGCAAAATTGCGATTCCATTACTACAGTTTCAACATATTTAAATAGTTTATAGACTTTTTGTAAAGGACACTATTAATCTGAATGCCATCTGTATAATTCATCAAAAATCCTTAATCCCCTTTAAAACGTTCAATACTTTATATATGTTATAAACAACATTAAACTGATTTAAAATTATACTGCAAACGGTACTGTTGAAATGGCAATTACTTTGTTAAAAAACTAAAGGAGGCAGTAACTTTTTCTGTTTACAGAAGGTTTTTACATACTTCAATAAATGCAAAAAACTAATTACTGAACTTTATTACACTCAAACAACACCCCCAAAGTCCTTTTTTTTGTTGTTGTTGTTGTTTTTTGTTTTTTTTGTAGCCAGCTCAGTTTGCCCCTGGGGTGGGGATGACATGGCATGTGGTGCCAAGGATCGAACTGAGGTCCCTGCTGCTTGCCTAAGCAGGTGCTTTGGACTGCTGAGCTATCTTGCTGGCCCTCTCATATGTTTTTAAGGTGACTGGATCATGGAGCTCCATGCTTACCAGTGGAGTCCTTCATTGAGAAGTTCACTGCCAGCTGTGCTATAAGGGGGTGGGTCGGGTTGAAGGGTGTTACTGGGGAGTAACCTGGAAGGGTGAGTTCTTGCATCTGACTCCTTCCTTCTCTTTTTGATTCCTGGCTCCTTCTGTGAGCACTTTTTCCTCTACCAGTTCTCCCTGCTGTCTTGTTTCTGCCTTGCAACCATGGACTGAATCCCTAAACCAAAATAAACTTATCCTCCTTTAGGTTGTCCCAGTGAAGAAAAAAATGGCTAATATAATCCATAATTAAATTCGCATAATTGTATATCCATTCTTAGACGTTTTTAATCACTGAATACAAACATCATTCTTTACAGTCAGCAATAGATCCTTTCAGGTCTCGTGAACTGGACTATCCAATATGGCAGCCACAAGCTACACTTGACTGTTCAGCACTGGTACTATAGCACCATGGGTTGAAATGGGCTTTCATGTAAAATAAACAGATTACAACAGACCAGGAAAACAGAACACAGGGGCCAGGGAGATGGCTCAGTGGAGCAAGCACTAGGGCCTGATTTCAATCCCTGGCTCTGACAAAAAAAAGAAAGAAAACCACAAATCATGTCGATGATTTTTAAACACATTCAAGTCATTTTTGTGTGTATTGAATTGAATCAAATTATTTTTCCACTTTAATATGGTTATTAAAAGATTTTAAATTAAATATATTGTGCACATGCTGCTACTTTCACACAGCCCAGTTTGTAGAATCTTTACATACATTTGCTCATTTACTGATGCCCCAGATAAAAAGCATTTCCTTAATTTGATGCTGTCTTATAAAACTTCCTCCTTGGATCCTATTTTCCTCTCCTGCAGTCTTGACACTCTGCCATTGAACTTTTTACCATAATCCTGTGCCACAGCTGTCATAGCCATGGCCTCTCCTCTTACGTTTGCCATCTTCTTGGGGGCACAGTGATCTCCAAGTTGCCATGCACCACTGGTATTACTACATCTTCATCTTACACAGCTAATCAAATTCCTTTCTTCTCAGAGCTTTCTTCACCTGCTGCAAAGACACTTCTGGTTTCCTTTTCCAATTCCTTCATTTTCTAATTCTTTCTCCAATACTTAGCAATTGCTGTGTCCCTAAGCTATGTGCACCCTCTCCTAAGTAATCTCATTTATTCTCCTTATTGAAAGCCATATTTAGGCTGTAACAGCCAAATTTATCTCTCAACATGGACCTTTTCTACTGTATTTTTGGTTGAATTTTTTAGGGGAGGTTCTTCCAGCTTGCTAGGCAAGCATTCTACCACTGAGCCTAATCCCCAGCTTCAGTATGAACCTTTTCTAATCTCCAGACTTTTATAATTATCTGTCAGGTAATTGTTTTGACTAGATGTACAATAGTTTCTCTAATTTAACACATTACAGCAACAAAATACAATGCTCCCTTTCTCCAGCCAATATTTCTGAGCTGGTTAGTCACCAGAATAAAGGAGACTCCTTTCTTGCAGCTACACACACAGAACTCCTAGAATTCAATTTATTTCTCCTTTCCTCACATTAAATCCATTGTTGCTTTTTATTTATTTTATTTTTTATTTTTTTGTATTTTTAGGGAAGAGTCTACAGGGTGTTCAGGGTCTCACTATTAGATTGAACTAATAGTGATCTGCCTGTTTACAACCTCCCAAGAGCTGGGATTACAGGCACGTGCCACCATGCCCAGTCTCAACTGCCATCTGTGTGCCCTGGGGACAGGGCCAGCAGGGCAGGCCTGGGGATCGAAACCCTGACCCCTGTGCATGCTTGCAGGTGCTTTAATCTGCTGAGCTATTTGGCCAGCCCTATTGAATTCTTTTAAGACTTTCTTCAAACTCTAGCCCAAAGCTGGCTACATCTATTCATCTCCACTGATCTCCCCTCGACCCAAGCCAGTGACAGGTCCCATGCTCATTCAGCAGCTCTAGTAACTCTGTCACTCTCATGAAACATCAGATCATTTCACTTCCCTCCTCAAAAACGCTCTGCTATGAGCAATCCAAGAAAAAGCCACGATGCCCTATATGACCTCCCATTGACTGGCCCTATATGACCTCCCATTGCCCCCTAACCTCCCCTCCTCTCTGTCACCTGAGCCACACATGCTCCCATGCCACTGCTGCCAGAGCCCCCGAGTGTTCAAGGCCCAAGGTTTTGCTCTCCTTGTTTTCATCACAGCAATGTCTTCCTCTTCTCCCTTAACAAGACAGTATTTTGCACATTGTCCTGGCTCCCAGGCTCTTCCTATCTACTTATCCCCCACCATCTGTCATATAATTATATTTTCATCCCCCCTAGCACACACATAAGAACTTCATGAATCACTTAGTATATATGTGTTAAATAAATAAATGAATAATAAATACTAAGCATTTCACTGATTTCCACATACACAGATATTGATGATTGTCAACTGCTGCCATCAAAGAACTCTCATTCCAAGATGAAGACACAAGATTATGTAAACAGGAGCCACATATAATGCACTAGGAGTGCCAGAGGGAGGACTCCTAACTACCAAGGGCCAGAAGAAGGGTACATTTAGTAAAATTATCCAAAGGGTAGATCTATGGTTTAGAATTGACTGGCAAAGAGTCGTACTCCAGCGTGATGATGACAAGAGTGAGGGAGACCATCCCCAACAAAGCCTGGTGACACAGCAGGAAGAATGAGAACAGTAAACTGGAAAAGTAACCGTCTTTGACTCTGGGACAAGGAAAGGTAGGAAGAAATAAAGAGATGACAAAGGGAAAGAGGAGAAAGAAAGCAGACCCATGCCTCCCAGGATAAACAGAAATAAATGTGGTGCACACATGCAAGATGTGTATGCAGATGCATGTGCCCATGAGCAGGATGCAGGGATTGCACACAGTGTGTCTGTGTACATTTGTGTATATAAGAATCTGCATGTATACGTATGTCTATGTATGCATAAATATATATACACGTGAACAGGAGGGCAAATTGCATGTACAGTGTATTTGTGTGTATATATATATATATTGATATGAATATGTATGTACATGTGTGTATAGATGCACAGTTATACTTAAGGATGACAACAGAACTCTGAGAAACACATTTAAATTCTATCTTTATCTTCTGTTTTTCTAATGCTAAACATTCTAATTTAGAGGATTCAGAAATCTACAAAAGTACCTAATTATTGAATGGTAATAATCTCTAATTTCTAAATATTTTTTCTAAAAAATAGGAACTTTCTGACCTCTACTTCTCTTAGCTTATGAAAAATGTCTGTAGAAGTATGCACTGCACTATTAAATACTAGTGTCCAAGGCATGATATTTTTCTAGGAATCTTCCCTCTTTTCTGAATCCCAGCAGAGGTTCCACCAATTTACACAAAATGTTCTTTGGCAGAGATTCCCTTCTGTTCATGATGAGCTGCCAAGTGCCAGCTCCAAATGGTGGCTCTTGATTCTTCTTTTACCTGAAAAATCCAGGTCAGTAAGTGATCTTCAGAAAAAAAAAATAATCTAAGTGAAAATGGACACTATGGCTAAATATTATGCTTGATTATGTGATACAAACAGAGTGTGAGTCCCACAAAGTCCCACAGGTCTTTGAAAAATAGGATACATTATAATAATAAAATAATCTGAAAAGATAGTTTAGAGAAGAATGTGGCTTATTTTCAATGACACTGAAGTAGTTTTTTTTATAGCAGCATGGCAAGCATTCCTTAATAAAGAAGTATTAGAATCTGTCCAGTGAAAAAATTTGCAGTAGTTTGAACATTGATTAAAATATTTTGTGCAGGATCCAGCACAGGATTGCCATATACTATGCAAGACTCACTGTGGCACTTGGCAGAAAATAAATCATCGAGCTCTAAAATCTGCTGTGGTTGCTGTCTTCATTACAGAGACCTTGCACACCGCATACAAAAACAACTATAATGTTTACAGCACCTGGATGCCTGCACTATTAAACATCAATACAATCAGTGTTCATATCATCTCCATGCTAATCAGATCGATTACTACTGATATAGTGTCTTGTCACAGTATTGCAATGCTAATCAAACAAATGGAACTATAGGGAGATGATTCAGATATATAGGCCTTTAACAGCACCGTGTAAAAAGAGAAAACAATTCTGTGGAAGACACACAAGATGTAGCCTTGTCCTGAGCAGGCCAACTCTCACCAAGTCCTGGGTGGGACTTGGCCATCATTAAAAAGGACAATATAATACAGGTTGATGCCATGAAATGGACTTGAAAGGGAAATGAGATTACTACTGCTGCTTAACATGGGAGAGGCAATTAGCTGCATAGGTAATTAGATACAGATTCCTCAAATATCCTCCTAGAGGTAGTGGATGATAGCAAGAGATAATATCTTGCCTGTTGAAAAGGATCAGTGTCACAGTTGTTTTAGATACAAAGTAACATCTGCATACAAAACAACAGCCTCCAGACAGCAGAGATGCTACCATAGTTGCAATAAAACATATGCTATCACTGAATAAAAATGAAAGAAAGGGGGATGGTGAGATGGCTCAGTGATCTAGGGCACCTACCTAGAACAAGCTTAGCAAAGCACAGGGACC
>NW_004524592.1:12583778-12587129 GCF_000260255.1 Octodon degus
CCGAGGGGCTGGGAGAGGGTCCGGCCCACGCTGCGCCTGGGCTGGGACTCCAAATGAAAATTCTTGAACAGGGACTGAAGGTTATTTTCTTACACTATTAGGAAAGTAGAAGGGCTCCTCACATTAGCCCCATTTTGTCATCTTTCAGTTCAGTATTTGTAAAGTATCTACTACACATGCAGTTCTGAACCCAAACCTACCTTCCTGCACTCATTCTGGTCCCCATACCAGGATGTGACACTAGAATGCCAGCGGGCACTGTATGTACGAATCAAAGTGTTTTGAGTGCTCTACTGGCCCTTTGGGAAGGCAAGGCAGGCAGAGTAAATCCTGCTTATCATCACAACAAAACAGCCCATAGAACACATACCAAAAATACAATTAAACTTCCAAACAAAACTACTGTATATCTCTTTGTACAGGAAGACAAAACACATTGCATAATTTAGAGGAATTTAAATCAGTAATTCTGTATAACTGATTAGGATGGTATCACTGGGAAGGAGAATGTCTACTGGAAAACCAGTTTGTTACTTCAATAAGAGAAGACCTTCAGTTGAAAATAGACTCAAAACATCTTTACATTTCTCTTCATCATTGTTATTTTGAGGGATCTGTAAGTGGACAAGATTCTCTATAAAACGCACAATGGATGTGAAGCAATGGATTAGGTGTGCTCAGATGTGGACCAGAATGACCCCAAAGAAGATAAGTTTCTCTCAAGCAAATCTGGAGTAACTGGGATGTAAAATGAAAGAGAAGCCTGGCCAACTTGGGTCTTCCTCAAATGCTGGAAATCATTAAGTTTCCAAGCTTTGGCTTCTAAGAGTTTGGTTTGTTTGCAAATAAAAGTGTTCATGAACTGAGGTACCTCGCCTCTGCCTGGTTCATGGGGGAGGAGGCAAACAAGTCTATTGAACATTTCCTCTTAGTTCTTCAACTTATAGAATCTACTATCCTCAATGCTTTACAAAATCTTAGCTATTCATTTCCATCTTTTGTTTTTCCTCACTATTTTACTGGATTCTTAAAAAGTTTCTATTTTCTTGACCAGTGTACACATCTCAGATCTCATCATGTTAGTCCCACCATGCTTTCTGACACAGTTGTTTTCCTTGCTACCAAACTCGAGGCTATATCATTTCCCTTGTTTTGCATGACATGGCTTCTTTCTTCCATCTGCTCTGACTGCTATCTTCTCTTTTCTTCCAGGGCATTGTGGCCCATTGCACTTCCCACCCTGCATTGCCATCCCTACCCTTGCCATCAAATTTCAAATTCCTTCTGGTATCTTAAGCCTTGAGACTAAACCCCACTACAGATTCACCTACATCTAGAGAGTGCTTCTCTAATGCCAAGAGAGCATGAGGGCTTTTCAGCACTTCTAAACTTGGTCCTCCCTACAAATCAGGGCTTCCCCCCAGTCCTCCCTGTTCTGCTTCTCTACTCTCTTGCATCCACATACTTCGTAGTCCTTCTTGTGCCATTCATCCCACCTCGAGCATGGGGGCATGAAATGCTTGGGAACTCTCTAACAGTCTTTAAATCTCAGCTTAAATCTCACCTCTTCTATGACTTTTCTGAATACTCAAATCCATAGTTATCCCTTTGTCACCAAGTTACAGAATGCAATGTATGTACCAACATTTGGTACTACAACATCCATTATCTCATCTTAAATTCTTGTGGACTTGCCTTATATTGCTATTTAGCTTCATGTGTATTTATTTTATATCTCTGGCTACACTGTATGCTGCTTTAGGACACAGATATGCTTTTCAATCTGCTATAATGCCTAAAGGTATAAAAGGGTATGCAGCCGCACACAGACAAGTGTTTCATCAATGTTGTGAGATGAAGAAAATAGAATCCTTGCACACAGTGATTTCGTTTGATTTTAGTTCACTACTATTCTCAAATAAATTAATTTTACTTTTAATGTGGCATAACTTCTCGAGGGTTCTGCTTTCAAAACTTGCTCTAACTAGCCAACACACAGAAGAGAATCCTGAAAGTGCCTGGACTATAAGCTGGATGAACAGATGCCGTGGTTTTCCTGTGCACATGGCAAACAAGGCCAGGCCTCAGCTTCAGTAATATTCCACTAATGCTTTTTAAACAATGATATATGCAGGCAGTGCGTGACTCAACTTATGAAATAAGCTTAAACAAAAATAATCACTTTGTTTTAGACTGAAGATTGTGTTTAATTGGTAATTCGTGGGTTTTGAGATGGAAACACACTACTGTGGATTCTAATGCTCCATTAATAAATGAATTACAGTAATATAATCAAATTACTATTCACCTCCATTGAACAGATAAATTTTCTTAGACAAAAACAAAAAGAAACCAAAGAGATTCAGTTTACCTTTTCTTGAAGAGTTGGAACTTTAATTTTAATTCTAAATTAATGCTAAATTGCCTCAATGGGTTTGTTGCATAAGTGCTCAGAGTCCTTTGGAGATACCTCAACTGCCTGCCAGACACCAGTTGTGACTGGAAAGCAGTCACAGTCATTAGATTAAAGCCCCATTTAACCAAAATTGCCTTTATGCGATACCTTGATGTTACACAAAGCAACTGTCTTGCAATCCCTCAAAGGATGAGAATCCCAAATGTTTGCATCTCCCGATTATTTTCAGCCCAGAGAAAATATTTCACTCCTTAACTGTCTCATCTAGTCTAAAATGAACCAGATCATTTTTATGCAGTTGACTTACCACTGAACAGATATTATCAATTATATTTATTTACATGATTTCATAAGTTACAGAGACATCAATCTCAAATGTTTCTATCTTACAGCCTTAAAGCGGGTCTAAGAAGTTTCTTCTTAACACTGTCGAGTATTTTCCCTTGTTAAAACATAGTATTGAGTCTAAAGATCATTAATCAGAGCTGTCAAGAGAGAGAGAAGTACGGAGTCTAAGGAATAGCTCATAAAACATCAAGATCTAATGTGCTGGCAAGCAGTGCTCAGGAGTTCTCTAAATGAGATCTCCCAGAGTTTGCAATGTCTCCTGAAGACACTGGTGAATTCACAGCAATGGAGAATGGTCTCCTGATGTTTCATAAGAAGGTCAAATGCTGATGTTGCTATGGATGGCCTGAGTTATGATGGAAACCCATAAAATAGGTTGAGAACACAAACCAAATTTTTACTCTGGTTCATGAAAAAACACTAGGGTAAGACTTGTTTCCATGTACCCTCTATGAAGATAAACTCAAGGAAGACTCATTAGAGTAGTGAGTTTTGTCCGTTTACAGTTGGTTTAGCTTGGTAAATGTTTTGTGGGTTTTGAAAATAAAATTAAAGGCTTTTGAACAGTTTAAAGCTTTACTTGATTA
>NW_004524592.1:12587229-12587988 GCF_000260255.1 Octodon degus
GAACAAGCTTAGCAAAGCACAGGGACCACGGTTCAATCCCCCAGCACCACATGCCAGCCAGCCCCGCCCCCCTGGTGGGCTGAGGTGGCCACACACACACACACACACACACACACATAAATAAAAAATTTAAAAAAAATGAAAGAAAGGATAGATGGGTGTGCATCAGGAAAAGATGACCCTGTGTCACTGTAACTAGCAGACCTTTGGCCACGTTAATATTTATCTTTTTTTTTTTTTTTTCAGAACCAGGGGTTGGACTCAGGTCACCGTACTTACCAGGCAAGTGCTTATTCTACTGAGTTATCTCCCTGGTCCTGTTAATATCTATCTTAGTTGGCATTCTGTGACACTCTTGTTTTGCTATAGCTATGGATTTTTTTTTTTAATGCATTTGGTACCGGTTCTCAGTATGCAGCTTGGACTTTTAGCCTCCCCTGCACTGGGATTATAGGCCCACACCACCATACCCAGTCTGAATGAATGGTTGGCTTGGCATACCTGGGACAGGATAGCATGGCATGCAGTACTGGAGACTGAAACGGGTATGGGGGCCAGTTTCAGTGCTTGCTTTGTGCTTGCCTCAACCCTCTATGGCTTTTTATAGTAAAATTCTCAGACAAGGATAAGGAGGGGGAAATCAATGATAGTGCCCAAATAATGGAAAATCCATTCACATACCATTTCTTTAAATAGCAACCCCATGGATCCAAAGTAATCTAATATGCATATAGTTTTTTTTTCTCCAGAAGCATATAT
>NW_004524592.1:12597987-12637778 GCF_000260255.1 Octodon degus
TAAGATGAAACCAGAGTCTACACATACTCAAGGCTTTCACCATTTAATTTTGATTTCAGATGCATATGTAACTAACTAGATATGTGATACATGTTACAACATATTATCTATAATTAGGTTCAGCACTATTTCTAGTTATAGCCTTTGAAAAATCAATCTCAAGAAACACAGGCCCAGAACTCCAGGTTATGATTGTATGACTATTTTATTTCAGAACATAAATAATACAATCTAACCTCACAGGACTTTCATGAGAATGAAACAAACATGTGGCACAACTAAAACAAATGGTGCTCAATACGTATTATTTCTTTCTGAAAACAACTGCAATCTCTCTCTCTCTCTCTCTCTCTCTCTCTCTCTCTCTCTCTCTCTCTGTTTAGTTTTATACTTTAAAAAATGCTGCTTCTTCCAGAGGGAACCTTTCTGCCTTTTTGTTTTCTTTCAAGACAGGGTCTTGCTAGGCAGTTTGGGTTGGCCTTGCACTAACATTTGTAGCCCCCAAGTTGGTCTCAAACTCTCAGCAGATCCTCCTGTCTCAACATCTGGAGTCTGGGATTACAGGCATGCCCTGCTACATCCAGTTCTAGAAGGAAGATTTTAATTCTGTTTAAAGTGGTAGGATGGGCCTGTGAGACAGCTCAGCAGACTAAGCACCTGCTTTGGCAAGCAAAGAGGCCAGGGTTCGATCCCCAGTCCCACATGCTGTGCTGCCCCTGCCCCTGCACCTGCCCAGGGTATGCTAAACAGAGAACCAAGTCCAGGTATGGTGGCACAGGCCTGTAATCCCAGCACTGGGGAGATTCAAAAACAGAAGGAACACTACAAGTCCAAGCTGCACAGTGACACCCTATATCAAATCAAATACATATATGAAAAAAATTAATAAATGAAGTGCTTTGGAGAAAAATATGAGATTTTAGGTTTTTTAAATGTTATTGGTTACAAAACCATAATTCTATTGAAAAGTACTCAAATTACAAAAATTTTTATCTATTTTTATTTAGTAGGGTGGACCTGTTTCATTTCAACAGTCTGATTTCAAATTTTTAGACATAGTTTATTAATATTTTTCACCCCATTTCCTCTTCAGTTAGCTACAATCTCATTTCCAATGGTCCTCATGGGCAGCAGAAAAACAGAACTTGTTTCTATGATCTAAGATGTCTCTCTTCCAGTCCTAGAAGAGACAAAAGACTTATCTACCACTTTGTACTTATTCCCTCCATAAGAATGTATCTCCGCACACATCACTAATAAAAACTGATTCAATGAACAGTTTAGATCTCGACAGTGTTATGGAAAATAAAACACCTATATAGTTGCTAGAGACTGCACAAGTGGGGGTGAGGGTGATGAGGAAGAGGAGGAGAAGGTGATTTTGTGACAGTCTTTAATACTTATTGGATACATATGATGGGTGAAGTATTTATAGCTTCTCAAACCCTTTCTTGGTAAAATCAAACCAAAATGGTGGAAGGGCATTTTCAATAAGCCTGGAGAGGCAGCATGATCCCAGTGTAGCCTATAAGCCCAATGAGTGGGGGCTGAGGCAGGAGTAGGATCACAAACTTGAATCTATATACCCATTTTGATAGTAGCATAATTCATAATAGCTAAACCTTAGAAGCAGCCTATATATCCACCAATAGACAAATGAATTAAGAAAATGTGATATTTATGTACAATGAAGTATTACTTTCTGATAAAGAAAAATAAATGAATCATTTGTAGGAAAATGGATGACAGTGAGATTCATGAGATTAAACATTGCATGGTTTCTGCTATATGAGAAGCCAAAGTTATAAGAAAGAGGAAATTAAAGATAGACAATAGGAAGTAGGAGCTAGAACTTTCTAAGGTAGAAAGGGATAGAGATGGAAGGAGCAGGAAGGGAGAGGGGAGGAAAGGGAATGAAGATGTGTGGTGTGCATATCCCAGAGCCACACAAGAATGGAAGCACTATGCCCTGCAAACACAGACTAACAAAAATGTCTGAATTTAGCCTGGGCAATTTAGTGCCTTCGCAAGAACCTGTCTGTAAAAATAAAAATGGACTGAGGATCTAGCTCAGTGCAAAGGCTTTTGGTTCAATCCTCAGTATTGAAGAAAAAAAAAAGAGTGAAGACAAGAAATTGTACACAGTTGGTTTTCCAATTCTACTTCACCACTAAGAGAACTAAGTGTGAGACAGATTATGTGACTCAGGCAGAACTGCTCAGTTCCAAGATTTCAACCAGGTTTGGTGATCCCAGCTCTTGAGACTGGGTCTAGCTTTGCCATCCCAATACACGCAAGGTGCAGGGGGAGTGTAAAATCAGGCATTTACGGCTCTGGGGAGGACATGCTTTGTAGACCCCAGGTGAGTAGAACATGACCCACCTTTTAACCACTAGAGTGAGTAAGACTTGCCTGTGGAGTACACGGACAACACCACCAATTTTCTACTGATCTGACCTGAAATGTACTGAGAACTTGCCTTTTTAAAAGAAATCCTTCACAGTTGTCTTCAGTATGCCACTGTCAGGGACCATCTACAAACATCAAGACCTTTTCTCTTTCTCATATTGAGACATACAAGAAGATTAAATTTCTAAGACACTGAACATAATAATGTTGAATTCTCTTAGACTGAAAGAAAAAAATGTAAATCTCCCTATTTTTCCTCTAATTTTGTCAATGCATCATCAAAGTTATATATAAAGTACATGGCAGTATACTGAAAAATAGCCACCATTTAAGGTTTCTTCAGTTTAAAATGTTGAATTTTGTTGAGCTATTTATTCATTACACTCTCCAAAAAGTCTTAAGCTATTTAATTGCATCATCCAAAAATTTTTATTTGATAGGCACAAATACACAAATACAAATCAGTCAAAGCAAAACTAATTATTAACTATCTTGACACACTTTGAAAACATAATAAAAAGAAATAAGTAGGTAAAGACAGCATGTATCCAATGCAGTCATGTTTTCTTCTAATGGACAGACTTCAGGAAAATACTTGTTTCTGTTCAATTATGAGGTGAATATCAACTGTTTTCAAAAGTATTAAGTTATTTTGTCTGCTGGAAGAAGTTGTAGTAATAAAATTTTGTAACCTTACACATCACATAAATACAACGATCTTACTACACACGCCTTATCTGACTAATTTTTTATTCACAAAGTAAGAAAAAAATATTAATTTGGGATGTCAAGAGACAAGCATAAATAGCAACAGTGCAACATATTTGTTCTAACATAATTGCAGGATGCTGGTGCCATTTCTATGTAATTATTTCTAAGTTATCTAGGGCTCTCTATACAGTTATACAATATTTTTAAGTAGTTAAACCAGATAACCTGCCCATGAGAAAGTAATCTGTGTGCAGGACCCTGTCGACTATATCTTTCTGGGAGATAACAAGACTTTTGCCACATGCACATATATATGCATGTGCTTACTATCTCTTCTATATTCCATGTTTCTGTACATATAACATTTATATATACATATATCATATATACTTATATATAGTATAATGTATATGGTGAATACATATTCATATTCATATATATTCATATATACATATATATATGTAGTATTTGGTACAAGGTCTCACTATGCAGTGTGAACTTGTACTGAGCCTCCTGCTTTCAGCCTCCCCAGCACTGGGATTACAGGCATACACTACCATTCCTGATCCTGATGGACAGCACAGCATGTCCAGGGGTGAGGCCAGTGCAGCATGTGGTGCTGGGGATCTAATCCTGGTCTCTGACCTTGCCTAAGCAGGTGTCACTTTTTTCAAAGGGGCACTGAGCTATCTCACTGGCCCATGGTGGTATAATTTGTAGGCAACCAGCAAAAAGATGGAGATAGCAAACAGCTGCTCAGTCCAACATGCTAACCTATGTTAAAGCACAGAAAACTCCTTCATATTTCCTAAAAGAACACCTACAGCAAATCTTTTCTTTCTTTTCTTTTTGTGAGCTTTGACAGCCCCTTTGAAAAAAGTGAGAAGCATCTTTCAGAGAAGGAGGTCATTTTGCATAGCAATCTCCACATATCAAAAGTTGCCAGGATAGAAAAGAAAATCATGGGATAATCTTTTCCTTTTGAGACGCACACTCCAGGCACATCAAAGGAATACGTCATTTAGAAAAGTCATATTTTATGTAATCAATATAGAAGGATGCTTAGCTATTTCACAGTTAATAAAACAATCAAATTGAGAAGAATTCTGTTTTTCCCTTACTCCTAAAACTCTGCTAGTCATCAGTTATAGCCCATTTAAATCTGACTGGAGCCTAGCACCTGTCTTATGCTGGCCAGTCAACCTAGCATTGACAAAAAGAATAAACCCAGTGATATCCAGGCTCTGCAAACCTAATTTTAGAATTAAGCTATGAGTTGTAAGCACACAAACGGATTAGGCACTGATAAGTATACAATAGCTAAACCACCTCCAACCAGGAATCCAATTACCCAAACTCTTACTACTGATAATTGGTAATCTTTATGAACTTTATGAAGGGCAAATACTGCAAACCATCAAGAGTATTTTTCAAAATAATCTTGCAGTATCTTCAAAACCCAAGCATTTGGTTCCCAAGATAAGCTATAAGTCATGTTCACATTGTTTTACTCCTTGCTGTCACACTGCCACTGAATCTGAGATCTTAAAGTGAGCATGGTCCTAAAGTACTAAAAGAGGTGATGTGATCTCCCTGCATAACACCACAATGAGAATAACAGGTAATAACAGAAGCCAGGTCTCACTGACAACCCAGTGCTCATTGATCTGGCCCAGTTGCTACTCTAAGATTCATGTTAGTACAAAAACCTTTCAATATCACAAATACAAAAAGCATGAAGAACCTTGAGAAGTTCATCCCCTCTAAGCACTAACAGTAACTGCTCGTGGCTGTTTTCCCTGCCATAGCTCCTGCCAGAGCCACCATCTGAGATGCAGAGATTGGAGCCTTGGGAACCAGGGTGATATCCAGTAGCAAACATGGCATCATTTCTTTTACATCAGTAATTTTAAAACCTGACTATCATCATTATAGAATGCTGCCAGAAATCTTTTCTTCAGGAATCTTTTCTACGAAATACCTACAATTGAATTGTTCTGGAGTGACGCCAATTATAGAAGTGAAACATTTATAGCTCACATCTTCCCACAGCTTAAATAGCTAAGGGCATCTAAGCAACCAACAATTACAGCTTTCTGCTTTAAGTACTGAACCTTCTGTAAAGAAAAAACATCAATGTCAATCTTGTAAACCCAAATAACCACTGTATGCTTCATTTCTTTCTTCCTGTACAGCATTCCCATAATTTTCAATTTTCTAAAAAAAGACATCACTAATAATCACATACATTCTTTCAAAGTTAACAATGGAAAGTTTTGCTCTTAATCCTGATACACAAAACAGCAGGATGCAGTTTGTGTTCCCCTCAATATGGTTTCTCAAAAAAATTAAATTTGTGTTTCTATGTTACACACAAATAGATATACTGCTATATACTTATACATACCAGAAATGAAAAGTGACTCAGAAATTTATTACCTTCGCTAGGAAAATTATCTTCATTTTAAAAAGCACAACATGTTATTAATAGCTACTTCTTATTCAAATCTGTAATACTTTTTAATACAAATGAAAATATGTATAAACATAAATAATAGTGAGAGAAATTTGTTTCTACTTGGAAGGAAAACTGAAGGAAGTAAGACTCAGCTTAAAATTACCAAGTTTCTCTACAGACGGAAGGCTTTGTTCTGGTATTCATGTTTAACAGTTTTATTCTGTATTATTGGACAGTAACATGTCAATTAGCTAAGGCTAACAAGAATTTAAAGAATGTATATAATTATACACATACTTTATTGCTTTGCCTAAAATCATTTTCTCCTCCTATAACTTACTTTTCATTAAAAATGGCAATTTCTTCAGTCCTTTGATGGGACATAATTAGTTCTACTGACATATCAAAGTCACCCTGCAACACTAACTCTGCTATAACACTAAAGCCAGGTGTGCTGTTACATGACATTTTTTCTTTGCAGTGCCAACAGAACTGTTGATGGATGCCTCTGTAGTTTAATATCTGACAGTAGGTGCAAGTAAATAACATTTTTATTTAAGAAACTATAATACATAGTGATAATGAAGAGCAGAGGCAGCTTTTCATTTACAACCTGTCTATAAAATTTGGCAGGAAATTGAAACTAATTTAATATGTTCAGTCTGAGGACATTATTGAGTTCTAAAACCATACCCTCCATAGTTAAATTGCTGTAGCTGGAATGATTCTTTCTGAAATCAACAAAATAACCATGAGAGACCCCCACTAGTATTTCCAAATCAACACATAGTATTTGGCTAAAGGTAGGAACACAGAGTTCGTCAGTGCGCAGAACTATGCAATTAGTATTACTAAATAAATTTTAATTGGCTTCCCTTACACTACTTGAAAAAAGTAGTGGTGATTTTCTATTTTAATTCAAAAAGGCATTATATAATGAGACTATATAAAACACTGGACTCATTAGTGACATTATTTGCTAGGGTGACTGAAAAGAATTATATAATTCACTTTAAATAAACTCACTACACAAAATTTCCATAGATGAGAGCTTTGATTTCCATACTTGCATCTGTAAATTAAGCACATACTCAATCAAGACTTCAGATAATTTAAAGCAGAGGTCCCTACTGATACTACCCATTTCAGTACAATTTAAAACATAATAACAACTGAATATAAGGAAAACCCACTTTAAGGAAACAAGATTCTCAGAGGTTACAAGGCCTTAACAGAGGGCTTGATCCAAATGTGGTAGAACAATGTCCCAAATACAAGAAAAGACTTGCTAAAATAACCAAAAAGCATACAAACAAGGTGTATGGTGCCCTTTGCATCTTATTTTCTAGGGTTGTGTGTCTAACAAAGTATAGAATAGTACAGGGTGAGGCAGTGGGCTATTTTCATATTTTTCTATTCAAAAAATACTTCAATTCAATTCAGTGATATTTTCATCATCTCCAATTATATGATGAAAAGATAGAAAATTTTATTTGCTCTATAAAAATGTGCTTTACATCTCACCTTAAGAAAATGACTGCATTTATTTATTTTTAAGGAGAATACAAAAAGCTAAAGAGAAAGAAAAAGCTATTAGAAACAGCAAAGAATTTCAGTAAACAAAATAATAGGAATTCTACAATAGTTGTTCTATTAAACAATGTTATGTACAAATTTTTTGTTTAGATTACCAGATATAAACAGGCAAATTTGATAAAAAAGAATGTTATAAGAAATTAAATAGAGGGGCTGGGAAGTTTCTTCAGTAAAATAAGCACTTCCCTGGCAAGCGCAAGGGCCTGAGTATAATCCCTGGTTCCGCAAAAAGAAAAAAAGAAAGAAAAAAGAAAAAAAAGAAATTAAAGGGAAAAAACCAATTTAAGCATTAACTGCTCATTTCAATAGATCAGCACAAATTAGCAGTACAATTATCCAAGCTATCCCGCATATATACATAAATACATCTCTTTCTCTTTTTTTTCTCCTTATGCTCAATGAAGTTTCTCCTTTCCATTCAACAGGTTTTTTCCCTTTCACAGAATCTATTACACCTTTCAGATTTTATTTACTGTTTCATATTCTTACACTAGCTAGACAATATGATGTTTGCACATGCAGGTGTGATTTATTTCACTTACCAATATGGTCTCTACTCGCATCCTTTTACCTATAAAAGCCTCAACTTTATCTGTGTTTAATAGATGGGTAATGCTGCATTGTGTAAAAATACCACACCTTTTTTATCCATTCCTCAGCTGATAGGAACTTAGTTTGTTTCCAAGATTTAGCTATGACAAATTGAGCTGCTATAAACACGTGTGCACATAAACCACTGTGGTAACTTGTTAGTTCATTTGAAAAAGTAGGTATTCCCAAAAGGGGAATACCTGACTTGAATGGGACTTTTAATCCTAACTTTTTGAGGAAACTCTACACTGATTTCCACAGTAGTAGTACCAGTTTGCACTCCCATTAACAGTGGAGAAAAATTCCTTTTTCCCCACAGCCCCTCCAGAATTTGTTATTGACTGACTTCTTAATGATAGCCATTCTTTCTGGCTTAAGATGGAATCTTAGCATTGTTTGAAAATCTCTTGAATGACCAATGATTGTGAACGTTTACTGATACATTTACTTGCCATTTGCATCTCTCCATTTGTAAAGTGAATATTCATCTCAGTTAACCATTTCTGGTTTGTGTCTTTGAATTTGGAAGGCCTGATTTTTAAAAATTCTTTATATGTTCGAGATAAGAGTCTTTTGTCTGAAGGACAGTCCACTATACATTTTTCCCAATTCATGGGTTTTTTTTTTTTACTCTGTTGGTGATTTTTTTTGATGTGCAGAACCTTTTCAAAAAGATGAGATCTCAAATGTTGATGCTTTGGAATATTTTCTCTGCAGTTTGGTTTTGGTTCATGAAACTTCTACATAACCCTATGTCTTTAAGGTTTACTTTTTCTCTAAGAAGATTTAGTGTTTCAGTTTTAATATTTAAGCCTTTGATCCATTTTTACTGTATTTTGTGCTTGGTGATAATCATGGATCTAATTTTAGCCTACCATATGTGGAAAGCCAGTTTTTCCAGCACCGTTGATTAAACAGGCTATCTTTCTTCTAGTGAACATGTTTGGCCCTTTTATCAAAGATGA
This sequence comes from Octodon degus, assembly GCF_000260255.1. Taxonomy (NCBI): domain Eukaryota; kingdom Metazoa; phylum Chordata; class Mammalia; order Rodentia; family Octodontidae; genus Octodon; species Octodon degus. The sequence continues at coordinate 12,606,718 of NW_004524592.1, forward strand.
GATGGCTGAGCATATTTGTAGTTGTATGTACATCATCTAATCTGCTCCACTGATCCTCAGGTCTGGGTTTTTTTTTTTTTTATGTATTGTTTGGCCAACACCATGCTGATTGTATCACAGTAGCTTTGTAGTATCATTTCAACTTAGGGATAGTGATGCCTCTTACCTTTGCTTTGTTTCTCACCATTGCCTTTGCTATTATAGGTCTCTTCTGGTTCCTGATGGATTTTAGGAATGTTTTCTCTATCCCTGTGAGGCATACTAATGGTATTTTAATTGGGATTTCATTGAATCTGTATAACAAGTTTGGGAGTATGGCCATTTTGTTTTCACAATGTTGGTTCTTCCTATCCAGGAGTAAGGGATATCTTTTAATGTTCTGAAACCCTTTTCAATCTCTCTTCATATACTATAATTTTACTGTATATATCTTTTACTTCCTTTGTGAGATTGATTCCTAAGTACTTCCATTTTTTTGGATGTTATTGTGAAAGTCATGGTTTCACTAATTTCTCTCTCGATGAATCATTTTGTGTATAGAAATGCTATTGATTTTAAGTGTTGATTTTGTATCTTATTATGTTATTGAATTTGGTTATTAAGTCTAAAAAGTCCCTTTGTGGAATTTTTAAAGTCTTTTACATACTGCATCATGTTATCTGCAAAAAATGACAATTTCTCTTTTTTCTTTCCAATATTTCTTCCTTTTATTTCTCTCTCTTGACTAATTGCTCTAATGTTTCCAGAATTATATTGTGTAGAAGTGTTAACAGTGGATATTGTTGTCTTTTTCCTGATTTTAAAGTTACGGCTTTCAATTTCAGTCCATTTAGTATGATGTTGGCTGTAGGTTTGTCATAGAAGGCTTTTAATCAGTTTGAGGTAAGGATCATTTATTCTCCTTTCCTGCAGGGTTTGTTTTTTCATTGTGAATGGGTTTTAGACTTTGTCAAAGGCTTTTTCTGCATCTATTGAGATGATTGTGTGATTTTTTTCCTTCAGCTCTGTTATTGTGATTGTATTACGTTTATGGATTTGCATATGTTGAACCATCCTTGCATCCCTGGGATGAAACCCATTTCGTCATGATGCATAATCTTGATGATTTGCTGCATTCTGTTTGCTAGTATTTTATTGTAGATTTTTGCATCTATGCTTATTAGTGAGATTGGCTTGTAGTTCTCCTTTGTGGTAGGTCTTGCTCTGGTTTTCGTAACAGAGGAACAGTTGCCTCTAGGAAGGAGTTTGGGAAAATTGCTTCCCTTTCAATTTCACTAAAGTTTCAGAAAAGCAGGCATGAACCCTCTAAATTTCTTGCAAAATTTAGCTGTGAATCCATCAGGACCTGGGCTTTTCTTTGTTGGAGTTTTTGTTGTTTTTTGTCAATAATTTCCAGCTTCATTGCACTATAGTCATATAAGATACAAGGGATAATTTCAATTCCTTTGCATTTACTTAAACATGTTCTCTATACTAGTATAAATAACTTCTGCAATCACCAGCTCCATAAAAAAATCCTTCATTTAAATTTTACATAATTTCTACCAAGAGTTAACTCCGTTGAAGCCATTATATTGGCAAACATGGTTCTGTATAGTAGACTTTGGTTTCCTATACTTCATGAGAAAAAGATTAAAACAAAACTTCATGTTTTCAATGTAATTACTGAGTAACATATGTCCTTTAGGTTTACATTTCTATTAATAATCCATTGCCTGCATGAGATAGGAATGAACACACTGCTTCCAAGATTCAGGCCAATAGTACACAACTAGCTCCTTGCCCTAAACCCTCAACCTGATGATTTCCCTATTCACTTATGCTCCCAGAAGGATTTTGGACATGTCAATGAAGCAGTGTTTTCATAGACCAAGGAAAAACCCTGTGAAGAGTGTTTCAGTTACTCTTCTTTCATTGCTGGGACAAATACTCAACACCCCAGTATAGGAAAGGAAAGGTTTAATTAGCTCACAGTTACTAGAGGTTTCATAGTTTATAGCAGCCTGAATTACATAGCAAGACCTCGAGACACTGCCATCCTATCCTGGAAGAGAGGATGGAGCACCACCATGTCCACGATGATCCACTCCATACCTCCAAGAGAGGCCACCATGCCTGGGGTTGGGGGGTCAGGAGGCTTGTGCTGTCAGTTTAATGGTTCTCACCTCTCTGGCCCTGCGCCTCGAGCCATACGCTGCTCCTCAAGTGCCACTGCCCCATGATTTACATGAGACTATGGGGGGACAACTAGATACAAAGCATAACAAAGAGTTTTGAGGATCTACTCAGTCAACTGGTCCCAATGAGACCCTATTAACATTGACTGAAATCATTTTGGAGATAAATGCCCAAACTACAACTCAAAACTTCTCTTACTTATTGCTAAACGCCAACATTGCAATGAAACGTGTGCTAAGGTATATTAGGAAAAACAATTCATACATTACCATCTTTTGTCTTACAAGTAAAACAAATAATACATGTGTCATAAGTTTTCTACCAGTGTGGGGCTATAAGATTCTCCTATACAGACATTTCTTATTCATTTTTCAACAGGGTCTTTAATGAGCTATGGACAAACTAATGACATGCTCTAAGATGTGTCAGCCTTTTTTTAAATTTCACCTTTAAAACTCTTAAAGTCCATTTCTTCTTTACATACTTACAAAGAGATCCAATCAGCATTTTAAAAATTCAAAATGGATCAAGGACTACTCTCAGAACAAAAATTCCGTGTGCATATAAATCACTGATTTAAAAAAAGTTACAAAATAATTGCTGTCTTTGTTACTCTATCCTTCTTACCAAAATCTCTAACCAAGCTGTTCAAAGTATTTCCAGAGACTGCTCCAAGGGGCCTCATGCAGAACTTTGTTAGAAAGGCAGAACTTCAGACCAACCTTGAAACTTCCTAATCAGAAACTGAATCATAAAAAAAGTCCTTCACCAACTGGATCCACATTCAAGTAAAGCACTACTAGAGAGGATTCCACTGAAGATTTTTATATGGTACCTGACAAGGAAATTTGGAGGATGAAACTAGAAAGTAATGTACCACATTCATGCTCAAGATGTATAAACAAAAAACCAACCAAGCTTTCTAGGAGGACTTTAATAAAGAGTATAGAAACTTTGAAGACATTTAGAGATGTATAGATTGGAAATGGGAATGGGCTGGGTGATGGCTGAGTAGAATAAGCACTTCTCTGGCAAGCATAAGGGCTTGAGTTTGATCCCCCATTAAAAAAAAAAAGGGGAGTGACTGTTAATAGGTACAAGGTTTCTGTCTGAGGTGATTTTTTAATGTTCTAAAAGTAGATCATGCTAATGGTTGTATAAGGGTACAAAGATACTACCATCCATGGAATATTATGTAATTTAAATAGGTGAACTTTATGGTATGTAAATTATATCTCAGCTAAACTGATGAAAACATCAATCTTTAAAAGTCATATAAAGTTCAAATCACTGATCATAAAGATGTAAATAAAAAAATCACAAAATAGTATGATCACTAAAATAACTAGGGAGAAAAATAAACTTTAGTATTTTTATTCAATAGAATTTACTTCAGCAGTAAAAAGAAACCCTCATATGTACAACAAAATTGGTGAATTTCACTAATGTCCTATATATCCTTAAGGCCTGTATGTTTTACCAATTAAATCTTGACATAGTAATGGCAAAAACAAAATAAAAAATGCAATTGAAACTTATATATCCCCATATACAGAGTACTCCTTAAAATTGGGAAATACAAAAACTGCAATTAAGATTTTGCTTTGTCCTTCCCAGTGCAATCTATTAAAGGTGGATGTTTTGTTTTTTTTTAAATATTTATTTATTTTTTGTAGTACTAGGATTGAACTCCGGGCCTTGCGCTTGCCAGGCAAGCACTTATATTACTGAGCTATCTCCCCAGCACTGTAATACTTTTTATTTTATTTTTAAAATTTTTTTATTAACTTTAATGAGAAACAAATAGCAATGAGACAGTTTCAAAACAGGTTAGCAGGACAGTTACAATAACCAATACATTGCATATTGTTGTCTTTGCAGTAGTTATTCACAGTATAAGATGTATACATGATTTCTTGTCTAAACAATATTAGTACAAATGTTTCTTCTCATTGAACTGAGAAAGTAGTTGTATATCTATCCCAACTGTGTGCATTTTGTATACACACAGATATATTTTTTCACTACAACATGGTCTTTCATTTATTACCCCCACCCTTTTTGTACTGTTTTGTCAGAGATAGGTGCTCCACTGCTGTTAGAGAAGCTATATTTGGAGAAGTCTTAAAGGACCTTTTCATACTTGATACCAGTCTAAAGATTGTAGGTAATTGAATTCAGAAAAATATCCCAATATAGTCCAATAGTCCATAATAGTTGTGGGTTATCAGCAGAACTGGCAATTATCAGAAGTTCGACTTGAGCCTTTTATAGCTCAGCATATTAATATGACATTAGTTTTTATACCTTGTTGTTACACTTTTCTGCTGCATAGCTAAGACTAAATTGAAGCAAGACCTATATAACTAAAAATGTAGCTTTTGTATCTGACAAGGTCGATCAAATCTCCTTAGGATTTATCCTGAAACCATGTAGAGCAGCTGGTAGATCTTTTGTCAGTGTCAGCCATCTGGATGAGTCACAGCCATTGCTTGATCAATTTGCTCTCTGTGAAAGCCTGAGAGATTTTTTCTCTCTAGGTGACTCTCCTTAGGCACATTATACATCATCGATCACTTTCTCTGTGGCCCCATAATCTCCTTTAATAGAGAATTTGGGACACCACTGATTTACAGGATGTCACAGCACAGGTTCTCTTTTGTACTGAGTTTTCACTGACCTTGAAGGGCTAGGACCTAAATATTGGCTATCCTTGTAGCCCTAATTTTTGGTCTGCAAACTTTAGTTCTTAATCATGCAGAAGAAAGCTTAATGATATTATTACCCTGTGACAGAGGTAGTTGAGCTTAACATCACTATGTATCTGAATATCAAACAACTTAGACAAAACATGGAACTGGTATTTTTCAACAACCATGGATATGCTGAACTTTAAATCCCTACAGAATGTGAAAAATTACACATTTTATAGATATTTAGAAATCAAACCATATATAACACTGTAGCAGGACAATCCTATGACTTTTATTTTCTTGTCTGTTGTTTTCTTTTATTACTAAATGTGGATGTTTTCTTAATTGTTCTTTATTCATTTTAAGGGCCAAAATTTACTTATTGCAAATGTATTAATATTGCCAAAATTGTTTGAAAGTTCTTAATTTCTGAAACAGAATTCGTGTAAAATCTATTTTTTTTTCTTTTGTAGAAATCCTCTGTATCATCATGAGCACAGTTATCATCACATCTACACCATTTTGATCAGGGGTGTCTTAGTTATTTTTCTCTTGTTGCTGAGACAAAATAACTTGACACCCAAAGTAAAAAGTGGAAAGGTTTAATTAGCTCACAGTTTGAAAAAGTTGCAGTCTGCAATTGGCGGCTTCAAGGAAGAGTGGCATATGGGAGAGGAGCAACAGTTCATTGCTGCAGAAGACAGCAAAAGCAACAAAAGCAAAATGGGGAGAAAAGCTTCTTTCTGTCCCTTATATCTGCTCTACTGGGATGGGGGGGCAGTATAGTCCAATCAGTGGACTGATCCAGCATCACCCACCATTAATCCCAGCACCCTTAATCCCAGCACTGCACTGAATCAATCACCCACTCTAGATTCAGTCACCTCTGAAAAACCCCTATGACCACATTAGGCTTTGAGGGACATCTAGAAACAAGCCATAACAAGAGGCATGGATCTTCCGAGCTACAGTTTCCTTGTTTGCCAAAACAGGACTAATACCTCCCACTAAATATCATTACTATAAGGATTGAATAGCATCCAAATCTTTAGAGAGTCTGACAATAAAGCCTAGTCAAATTTATGTGTAAAGCAGAGCAGGTCAGTCTGAAATAATATTATGACAAAAAGGATAGAAGGTTTTTGGCAGATGCTTCTTTCTTTTATGGAAAATAAAACAATAGAATTTCAAAACAGAATAACAGGAGACTAATAATAGTTAACACATTATATATTGTTATCTTCAAAGCAGTTATTCAGACTAAAGATATGGGCATATAAAATTCTACCAATAATATAGGGGTCAACCTAAGATTTCTATTTTTATCTACTTAGTAATAAGCAACTATAAAATAATAATCTATTTAATATATCTTTTTATTATTTCTTTACTAGACAAAATATCCTTATGGTGAAGTGTTTATTAAAGTCAAACTAAGAGTCATCTGCATGCCTCTCACTACTTTTATTTACTTTGAGATCTGAGAAGTAAATTGGACATAATATAGAAGGAGACTGATGTTTAGGGAGATCAAATTTACAGTAAAAGACAGATCAAAGTCTACAAGTAACTTAGATAAAGACAGATACAGTTCAAATAAGTATTTGATTCCAGTAATATCTGAAAAAAATAAGTAAATAAAAATTTTCAATAGAATTATTCAAATATCTGAATATCACACGGTCAAAGCTAATCCAATTAGGAGTTCATGCAGGAGAATTCATTACAATTAGGTTCTCAAAGCAAGCAGATGACCTTTACCAACTTCTGTCCTAGCAGACACTAAGCAGCAGGACAGCAGCCTGGGCATATTTCTGAGGATTTAAACACATGGAGTAACAAGCAGGGAAAACCTCACAGCTGGCTCAATAAAGAGCAGAGCAAAACACAAATAAACACAAAAACTCATGACATATCCTGGCAAAGCATTTTGAAGAGAGGAATAAGATTCAAGGAAAGACTTTTGAAAGATCCTATAGAGGGAACTATGAAAATCATTTTCTTCTAAGTTTTAACCGAAACCTTTTAAGAAAAATTTTTAAACCTGTAAAATATTTTCCAATTTATTACATAATTATATACATGTATATTTGGCATGTATTATGTATATATTGTGAATATGTTATGTAAACAATACTATTTATAAAACATGTATATGTATATGAGTATGACATTTATCAGATGAGACCAGAAGCAATTGCCTTTTCCTAAAATATTTTGTATTCTGTAGATTTTTGAATTATACTTTTAGAAAAATAATTGTTATATTTTCAGAGACATAAGATCTAATCTGGTTTTGGGTTAACTGAAAGGTAGGTATATCTATAACTGCTTTTTTTCTGATTTGGGTTGTGGAATTTTTATTTATTTTGGGGCTAATCAGAAACAAATGATAATTGAAGAACTATATCATTATCTGTTCATTTTGATGACTATATTTTAAAAGCCCAGTCTTTGTTTCCACATTGTCTCTGAGAATAAGAGCAAGAAGGCTTCAACAGCAGGCATTATTCACTCATTCTCAGGAGTAGACCTAAGTCCTAGCCACCCTCATGTATATTACAGAAGATCTCATAGCTCCATCTAGCTCCAAACTAGGGAAGTCAGGGAATGCAGAATTCCACTAAACAGGGCAGCCAACTCTGAAAAAGAAATCAGGAGGAGTAAAAAGGAACCATTATGCAAGCACAGTTTGCAAGTACAGGAAATTTGTCAATTAATACTGATTAAAAAGAATATTCATTAGTTTATTGACAGTTGAGTTTCTAAATAAAGAAATCATTAATGTCATTATTATTTACTTCTTTACCATCTCCTTTAAAAACTGAACAGATAATATGAGAAGTGATTAGAACTGAACTTTTTTTCCCCACTGACAATGTCCTTGTAGCTCTCATGCTATCCTAAGTACTATGAACTCTGCTTCAAGCTCAGGAAAACGAAGAGGAAGCCATTTCCAAAGTTAAAAGCAAGTGATGGATAAACCCGGACATGATGCAGAAATATGACATGATTAGTATTTTATATCCAAACAATAGACTGTTGGAATTTTCTATAGTATTTAATAAGTCAAATGGGAGTTTACAGAAAAGCTTCAAAAGTGGTTTATTTTAAAATACAATTACAATTCACAAAAACTCTAGAAATATCTTTTTAATGTTGAAACAAAAAAGCAGTAAAATATTAAATGATTAGTGAAAATAAGCTTGAAAAAATAACTTTGAGCCTAAAATTATGTATTCAAAATATGTACTTGAAGTAGAGAATGTATCAAAGCAAATTCAAGTCAAATGCTATATCAAAACGTAAGTAGTTGGGGTTTGCATTTGACATTACAAATTAAATAGTAGCATAATTTCTGTATTCAATGCCTTAAAACTGCTTTCAAAAATTTCAATGTTTTAGTAATAGAAAGGCAATCTCACATTTCTTTGAATATCATTTGTTGCCAAAAAGTTCAAAATAAACACAAAAATCCTTGAAATCAAAACAAATTCATTTGTAAGCCAGTTTGACTAGTTAGACTCCAAATAAAATATTCAGATGACCTAAAGGGAACATTATGTACACTTTGCTTTGACTTTGAAACGTTAACTCAGTTTTGTGTATTATTTTTATCCTATTGAAGTACAGTATTTCCAAGTTTCTTTCATATAGGAGAGTATAATTATTTACTGTTCTTATAAACTCTTCCACATGAGTGTTCATCTTCCAGTTTTATTTACCAAAGTGATCAGATGGCTGTAATTAAGCATGACAACTCTGGCCTCAAATACCCACAGTGAGCATCTCATTTCTTGTGGGTGAGACAGAGACATGATCATGCACCGTCTGGCTTGTTGAAAGGATTAAGTCTCCAGCACAAGTGAGAGTCACTAAATGTCAGTCTTCCCCCTTCCCTGAAGCCAAGACCTGGTATGCAGACAATGTGGAAGCATTCAGTGGGCCTTCTTAGAAACATTCAAATTAATTAGGTAGCACCATCTTTAAACTTGAGCTGAGGATATTCTGAATTATAGTTACAGTAAGAGGTATTTTGGTAGCTATCCAATTAATTAATTGTCATGCTTAGCACTTTATTTGGCGTGGAGCCTGACAGCATACTTAAGTCACTTGCTTCTCACTCTAAGGGGACTTTCTTTGCCAAAAAGTGCTCACTTGGAGGGCCTTGGGGGAAAAGCAAGAGAGACAGGGAGAAGAACAGGGTGAGAAAAAAGGGAGAGAGGGCAAGAAGGGAGCAGAAACAGAGATACAGACAGACAGGTATGAGAAGCAGGAAGAGAAGTATGCACAGAAAGCCAAAATCTTGCTCTATCAGCATGCCCAGGGAGATAAGGAAGTGGACAACTGGGAAGCCAGAAGTAGGCTTCTGCAGTTAGTTCGTACTGCAGCGTTGGCCTTCTTGTAAAAATGCTGACCAACAGCAAACTAGAGAAAGCAGGAATCTTCTGGGTATTGTTCTCCCATGGCCAGCATGGAGGCAGGGACATTCTGATATTTAATATGAGCTGAATCTTAAAAGCATCACACATACATATCTTCCAAACATAATTCTGAAACACCTGAGGGACTACAGAGAAATTAAGGGTTAGAGATAAGATTGAATACTCGCATAAGTTTTGTTTTACTCTCACTATTTTCAGTATTCTTTGATCCAAAATAAGAAAAATGTTAATCATCTCCATGGGCAACCCAATGTTACAAGACGGTATAAAAAGAATCACAGCCAACAAAAACAAACTGTCTGCATTAAAAAGAAAACTTCACACTGCATCAAACAAGCCATTGGAATATTTTGTTTTCATATGTTTCTAGGTATTCCGAAAACAGTCTGCTTTAAAGACAAATAAGCTCAGTCCAAAGGCTATTCTATATTTGGCAAAAAAAAAAAAAATCCAGTGAACTAATAAGCTAAATATTTCTTTTTTTATATAAAAGAACTTTAGAGGACTTTTTTCTTGGATCAGAATTGCAGTCTTATTTGTAATTCTGTAATTGTCAAAGTTCACACATAAAATCCCCTATACTATGGTTGAAGGGAAAGGAACTCTTCTGCTTCCATCCCAAATTTCTAAATATCTTTTAAAATGTTTCCCAAATGTATTCCACAATTATGCTTGTAAAACACATAATCCAAAAAGACTAAAACAACTCATTTTTAATAAGGTCAAACAGCCCCATACATATCTTATCATATAATGCCTCTTTTGTTTTACGAACAACACTTGATTATTTAAAAAGTAAATCACTGCTACTGACTGAAAGCCTTAAAAAGACATTAACATTAAACAGTCTTAAAGCATGGACTGGCAGTCAAACAGAGGTAAAACCTCATCCTACCTTTCTAGAGGTCATGCATATGTCCCATAGGTAGCTGGATGGATAGGCACATCATCTTATCCTTGTTAGTTTTTACATCCTGTTCACCAGAAAAGTCAAGTGCCCTTTCCCTGCCATGAGCACTGGATAGGCTCTCCACAAACAAGGAAGCAAGGTCCAGAGACAGCATGCCAACTCTGCCAGACCGTCAGCAATTCCTTCCCTGTGCTGCCAGCTCTGGCCTGAGGTGAGAAACCCTGAACTATCAACATCAATATGTTTTATATGTTACTTACCTAAATGCAAAGTATCTGTAATAAATATAATAAGGTGATATTAATACGGAATTCAACAAAGGCCCTCCCAGGAAGCTGTTAAAATAACAGAGCTTCATCAATGTACTTTGAAGCAAAATTCAAATTTTCAGGATTTCAGGGTTTTTTCATCTGTAGTAGTGCAGGATGACAAGATAATTTCTATGCTTTCTATACCTTTGAAATTCTAAGACTATGGCCCAACTGTAGGTAATTCTTAAACCTTATGTATTATGCACTGCATCCTTCTACCACAGCCCTACTATTTACTGGCACTGAAACTGTATGAAAATTATTGAATCCCTACAAATCTGTCCCCTCATTTATAGAAATGAATAAAATAATGGCAGCAATATTTGTGAAGGTTAAATATGTCCCTTAAAGCACTGAGCACTATTGTTGGTTTACCATAAATTCTTAATAAATAACAGGCATTATTTATACAACTTGCTTTAAACATTTTTTAACAATATCTGTCACATTCATGGCCAATCCATCCCAGATTCTGTGTACTTGTAGAGCCCAGGATGGTGAAGACTATGGAGAAAAGCTAATGTCTCACCTAGGTAGGAACCTACCTGACAGAACTCAAGAATACCACTGAGAAGCGCAGAAGTGAGATGCAGGAACACTTTTCACAATGCTCACTGCCACTAGAGGCTGGCGTCTGGATGCCTCTCTCAGGACATGACTAGCCCAAGAGCCCCACCTGCAGCATGACTGCCCCTGCTCCAGGTAGTCCTAAATCAGCAACAGTGTTTCAGTCACTTTCAGTTTGGCTCATAACAACTTTGCTTAAAAACAAAGACTACAGGGCAGTGGGGGTATTATTTTCTTTGACAATTAAATAGCACATTCAAAACAGACCAGTATCTGTTAAATGTATCCTTGCAAAAGGAAAGACATTAAATGAAATTCAATAGCAGAACACAAACAATGATCAGGGATTTCTCTTTCATTACTGTTATCAAATTTCAAAATTAAAAAGTCAATAGGGGTATATTATTTATTCAAGGGACACAAAGCACACAGAACAATGCTCAAAGGTGCATTTTAAAACTTGCAAGCATGTTAAGGGAGCCAAAGTTATAAGATAATAAAAATACTATCGCAGCCCATTAAGCAACTTGTAGTGGTGCTAAGGGATGGTGCCGTCATGGTTTGTGAGAGCGATATTCACTCACTTCCCTGAGAGGAGATTCAGTTCAACTCAGAGACCCTCAGCCGGGGAGATACAAATTTTTAACAGTGCAGAAATGTGTAGTGTTACCAACGCTGACCATAAATTGGAAAATTTGAGGATGTTTAGAAGTAAACCAGAGATGATCAAACTCAAAAGCTGTTTTGTGGTTCTAATTTTAATCTTAAATAATCTAATTTGTCAGGACAAAAATACAAAATTAATTAGATCAAAGGATCTGGATTTCCATATTTTACTTTTGTATTTTGGGAAAATTAACAAATTTTCTACCAATTTGTGGATCAACAGTGTTTTGGAAAGTGTGAATTTTTTTAAATAATAAATTTGAATTATTATTCAAATATTAGGCCTCTGACTATTCATAGGGTAAGATAATTTTCACATATATAAAACATTTGTAGCAGAAGTCAAATCTAAAATTATCATTGCTGATGATTGCTGTTGATTGTACTATTTTTGTTTGGTCCAATTCCAGTAGTTCCAAAAGTGATATATAACAAGTAGACAGTCATTAAATGTTTTTGAACAGAAATAGTAATTACTGGTTATCCAGATACATAAATAGATGTATGTATGTGTACATATGTGTATGCCATTTGGGAATTTTGTTTAAAAAGTGGAGGTGAGTTTACATGTACCACATGCCAGACTCTTCTGTACTGCATTTATATACTTGCATCACAGTGATACATAGCCAAGGCTCACAGAGAATGAGCAGTCAGAAAATCAACACAGTTAATACACACAAGAACTGGATTCTGAACTCTCTGGATCTATCCATTAAATACTCTGTTACTTGTTCAGATTCATTCTGTCTGTACTGCATTTAGATAATAGCCAATCAATTAAGAATGAAAATAATACAGCAAAGTAGTATAATTATTGAGTATCTCAAAGAACCTCAGTCTGGAGGACATGACGATGAACTGGTGATGGGTATAAACAGGACCGTGTGGGCTAGGAGGCTGGATCAGGACATATGTAGGATCTGGGCATTCAGTCCTCATAACAACCCATAAACAAAGTCCAAAGAGTAAACAAAAGATGCTTAGGATCACACAACTCAGAAGTGGTAGAAACAGACTCCATGCAACTGTTTTGGCTCTTGTCATTTTAACATACTAATTAATAATTGGATTCATTCTTCCCTATATCAGTATTTATCAGTGAGGGACACTGTCCAGTTAAAATTTTCATGGTCATATTGAGAAGCTGGTATGGCTTCTAGTAGACAGAGGTGTAAGAACAGATCATCTATTAAAGCGAATTATTACAAAATGTAAGCGGTGCCTGGAATGAGAAATCCTGACCTATTCAATTAATGTCCAATATCCAAAGCACTCATATATACAACCATATATCTGGGGGGAGGATTATGTGCCAGAATCTGTTCTATGAACTGGAGATATAGTTGTAAGCAATATATGCTACCTATCTAGAAGTTTATGTCCAAAATAGGAAGAGAGACCTTAACCATGCAAATAAATTGAATTAACTTAGTAATGAATGTCTAGAAAAAAACAAAACATGGCTTCTTAATAGAGAAGTATACAAGTGATGGGTCTGACTTTAGGCATCTATTAGATAAGGTGCTCAGGAAGACCTTTTTGAATAGGGTTTTGAGCTAACACTTAATTCTGAGATAGACAGCTTTCAAGAAAGATGCTGGTAAAACATTAACAGGAGGAAGGGACAGACAGTGCATAAGTTGTATGGCAAGGAATAGCCCTAGGTGTTCAAGGAAGAAAACGAAATTGGTGAGTACAGCAGAGATACTGAATCCAAAGAAGGGCCATGGTTCAAGGTGAATCCAAGAAGTATGTAAGGCTTGCCCATTTTTAGTCTCCAGTAGGAAGTTTATATTGTATTTAATCTGTGTCAGTGGATCATGATTCCAGCATCTAATTACAGAAATGAAATAATGGATTATATTCTGAAGTTCCCTTTGGCTTCATCATGTGGATTTGACAGAGAACTGGGGAAGGATGGGAAGTACAGGGTTGACCTTGGGAGATATACCAAAGAAGTCCAGGCAAAAGATGAAGGTGACTTCAAAAAAAAACATAGAAAGATGGGATACACAGAAACAGAATATGAAATAGTATATCTGCTTTCAAATAGTTTTCACTGTGAAGCACAATCAGGATGAAAGGTGCATGCTGGCGAAAATCAAAACACAGATGACATCCTAAATGAAAATTACTCACTGAAGAATTATTTGGAACTTAAAACTAAGGATTGGCAACATTTGTAATAATGAAGTCCTTTTCAAATTCAATTTTCACAAAATTCAATTTTATTTGCTCTTGTAATAGATATGTTCTGAAAAGGTTTTGCTTATTGGGAAAATCTATGTGTGGTGAAAAAGTCAACAGCTAATTTGGAAATGCTGTCCTTTGGTAAGATGCTAACAATCTTTCTTTGGGATATTATACATATCTAGTGTACCAACATCCATAACTATCCCAATATGCCTTTGTGTACATATGGCCTGAAATAATTTTGCAATAACAAAGAGTTGTCTTCCCAAATTTTATTTACAAATCAATTATCAAGAGCTCAGAAGTGGCCAAATAGCTCAGCAGATTAGGCATGGGACTGGGGTTCAATACCCGAGCCTGCCTTGCCAGACTTGCCCCCAGGGTGCCTTGAGATGGCAATTGAGACTGGGCATGGTGGCGAACGCCTGTAAGCCCAGATCTTGGGAGGCTGTAAACAGGCAGATCACTATGAGTCCAATCTAGTAGTGAGACCCTGAACACCCTATAGACCCCTCCCTAAAATATAAAAAAAAAAAGAAAAAGAGCCCAAAACATCTATTCTCAGAAACACTATTGAGTTGTAAATAATGGTTAAATTAACTAGCCAGGCATTAGGTTTACCAAATTCATTAAATTTATCCTAATTATGTCTATTTTGAAATACCAAAGCTAAGAAAAATTTTCCATTGCCTCTATGGGAACACAGATGTTTTAGTTACTCTACTCTTATTGCTGGGACAAAATACCCGACACCCAACATGAAAGAAGGAAAGGTTTATTCGGCTCACAGTTAGTGGAGGTTTCAGTCCATACTCAGTTGGCTCCAAGACAAAGTTGCACAGGATAGAGGACAGCTGTTCATGGTAGAGGAAAACATCAAAGAGCAAAGGTAGGAGCAGCAGCTGCAGAGGCTATCAAGCCTGTCTTCTCTCTTTACACTGTAATGCAGATTATATTCCCTAGGGTGAGCTTAGCACTCACATCCATAATCCCAGCATTGGATCATGAATTAATCAGAAATTCCAGAAGCTTCCCCAAAGACTGCATGAGGCTTTGGGGGACAACTAGATACAAGCCACGGCAACAGATTAAAAATGCCAACCCATAATGTTTACTATCTGAAAATGAGAATGAGGGGTTCCCCAGGCCCCTTAAATTAAATCTGCTTTGATTTAAGCAGGGGCTGTGGCTATACTGAGCTTACTAGTGAGAGATAGGTGAAGGAGAAAGGCACTTCAAAGGAAGATTAAGCACTGAGTCAAGGTACCACTAGAACTATCTACATTCAATCACTGAGGAAGTACTTAGCTAGAAGTTGGAGAGGCAGATGTTTAGCCTTTGATGCAGTGCACACCTTCACTCTTCACAGAGGCAAAGGAGTCCAGTTTTAAATATGGAATGAGGTGAAAATGTCTGATAATGAAATGTCTGTTCATGTATGTTTACTGATGTCAATATCCATTTTTCCTCCTTTTTATAAATTATGCCCTAGAGTAATAGGAAAATTTTCAAAGACTAATGAAAGAAGGAAGGACATTAAAAGTCAACTTTTTTTTAATAGGGAAAAAATAGAGATCCAGAATGATAAAGTGATATGACTACTGCAGACTGAAGTAAAACACGAGAGAGCAGCCTGGCTGGTTCCTTTAGACCACTACCACCACCATCACCTTCACTATCAGAAAGAGGGCAACCTAGCACAATACATCTGGGAGTGGACATCATACGTAGACCATGAAGGTGTAGGACTAGGCAAAAACTTACAAATGCAATTTTTCAAATATAAATATTATTTATTGGTATAATCATATACGATTTACATCATCTTTCTGTAGTGAGCATATAATGAAGTATCGAAATAAGTGAATTTTCAAGGAAATAAAAGTCTTTTAAGTGCCAAAATTTTTACTTATTTGTTGAAACATTTCTTTTAGATAATTTTAATTACGTTGTATTGCAATGAGCACATTTTTCTTTGAAGTTCTCTACACATCATTTCCCTCTTTAGCAAAGGAGTACTTTTATAGGTTCCCTCTTCTCTTTAGCAATGCCTATGTCATTTTACCTCTGCAGCCCTGGAGTTCCCATTAGATGATTCTTATTTTCAGTTTTTGCAAAAAAATTAGCTAAGACTGACAGAAGACTGGGTAAGTGACCAGCAGCTCGAGAGAAGACTACAGTGAAATAATCATGTTGATAATTTCAGTGGCTCAGGGCATCACAGTGATTCCATTCTGAATGTATCTTATTTATCTCTTTTGATCAGGTCAGCAGCATTTTCAATTACATCCAAAGTCTCAGCAGTTATTCAAAGCATCAAAAATGTAAACTTAAATGAGGCAGGGAAAAATAATTATGAAGAATATATATGTAATTAGTTTTGCTACTTCTAGCAATGGATTTCCATTTTAAATTTCATTTTAAACATTCCTAAATATTTTCTTAGCACTGTCTTGGTCTACAAAAGTATTTTAAAACAATGGAGTTATAAATTTCAATTTAAAGTAATACTTGTGGACACCAGTTATCATCTGAGTTAAAAATTTTTAAAATTTATTAGTAATGGAAATACAGCATTCAACAAGAGGCATGCGGGTATTAGGCAACAATAGGTAAAAAACACCTACAGTTGAAGAATTGTAACAGCCCCCAGTGCACTTATTAGGAACTAAAAGCCTATTTGTTATAGAAGTTCAGGAAAATAAATAAAATACATGTATTTCTGACTATAATCCCAAAAGTAACACAGGGACACATCATGTACAACCTTTGCTGATAAAATTCTGAGGTCATGTTAACCTAACCTGACTTCACCAAAAAATTATTTTAGCAGCTAAAACATGGCATCATAACCTGCTAAGTCAAAAATACATCTAAATTCCACAATGAAAAGCTACATTTTACCAGATGAAACCAGGGAAATAAAGTCATCCATAATGATTTATAAAACAGAGAAAAGGACTATACTTTTTAAAAATAACATTTCCAAGAGGTATCTTTTTGACAATAAAAACAGAATGAATGTGTCCAAAATACTCAATCAACAGACGGGGTTCAGATGATCTCAGAAGGGCTCTTCCAAGTGGAACTATGTCCAAATCACAGCAGAGGGAGCACACTTAGGAAACTTAATAACAACAATTCTTCCCTTTCCTTGTAGTTAACAATTGAATATCTTTTCCTTTTATCCAGCTCCATCCTGCCAAAGCATTTTCTGTGTACAAGCTGGCAACACCAGAGAAGTTGTCATCTTCTTTCTTTCCAACTCTTAGGACTGGTAGCCAAAGTGTCATTGTTGCTCAAATAATCCATTCCATCTGCCAGCAGTTTCTCCATCCTGAGTGCCATCTGCCAGCCTCCCTGCTTCAAGTCCATGCCATGTTGCCTGTTCACTGTTTCAAATGACTCTTTCACTGGAAAGGAGAGGGAATAAACCAATCCCTTTCTGTTCTGACCATCCTTGGTAACCATCCCAAATACTGCCCTTGGGCTCACTGGTTCTAGGAGAGGAAAAGCTCAACGGCTTGAATAAAATAGTTTCTTTTGATAGTTGCAATAAGCTATTAGAACATTAATATAATCAGCCATTAATATAACACGTTTTTATAGCTGTTTCCTCTTCGTTTTTATAAGGTGTTCTTGATTACAATGAAATATTCCTCACACCGAGAAGCAAAGGCAAAATAATCCTTGTTTCTACAGTTAATCCTGATTATTTTAAAAGCAACTTCTGACAGAAATTAATAATTCAGTTGAATGTTATTAACAATATAATGTTAACTTTATGCTGCACAGCACTGTTCTTCACTCTAATCTACTTAAAATTCCTGACCTTAAAGCAGAAACAAGGGTTGCATAACAGTAGCTTAACGAGGTTAAACCTAAAGAGTTCCATTAATATCCTCCCTAAGGCCACCAGGAAATTCCTGAAAGCAGGAAAGTGTCAGACATTTCAGTGGATTATGCTCAAGGGCTTTTCCTTCTAAATCTGTTACTACTGGGAATTTATCTTATGTCTCCATCACTGTCTAGCCTTTAGTGGGAGGCCCCTTTTATTCCCAATCACTCATCAGAAATCCCAGGAAACTCAACTAGCATGAAATTTGGAAGCCTTTGCTATCCCAGGATCAAAATTAAATTAGCATTTAAGTGAATGTCAGGAATCAAGTTCACTCATAAGAAATGACAGTATTCTACTAAAATGTCAGGAAATATACATATTTTAAGCAGCAACATCTGAGGTTTTCTAGTCTCTACAGATGGTAATGTTCTCCATAGGCACGTCTGATCTTTATAAATGATGGAGGATACTCTTATTGTATTAACCTGCACTTTCTTTTAAATTGCTTAGCTTTGTAAACCACACATCTTGATGTTAGGAAATGTGGCTATTCTCATGGATTTCAGAAAACTATCTTTTCTACTTCTAAAATTATATAATAAAAGTTTGAGTTTTGATTTCTCCAATTTCTATCCTCAGAGGAAAAGTATACAGTTATTATAGTTGAATACTTAGGAAGTTCACTAAGTAAATTTTCATAATATTCATAATTATTGTTATCTATTCAAAGATAAAAAGGAATTAACTAAATATTAAATCTTGTTCTTTAGTATTAAATTTTTACCTTGAAATTTTCATTTAATTTCTTCTCTCCTTTTTAAAATATATACTTGCAATACATAGTAAATACATTTAACTAGTACAAGCACATATTGCATCTGACTCTTTCTCTTTCTTTTCCCTCCCCAGCCTATCTGACCCGGCCCCCAGATCCTCTTGTACCTGCACAGTCTATCCCCCTGCCTACCACCTTTATTAAAAAGTAAAAATAGTATTTACCTCAAATTTAAGATTTTTACATTCCAACATCAATAAAATTTGAGAGTAGAAAAAGTTCTGAAAGATTTTCCTCAAATATATAGACAAACTCTTATGAATATTAGAAATGTGGGAATAATGCATGATTTTATGAAAGTTAAAAGAAATAATCTGAAATACAAATTGCTTTTGAAAATTCTAATTGAGATTATAAACAAGTGTGTTTAAAATTAGGTGATACACTCTGGTACTTGAAATTGAGAAGGGATTTTACCATACCATGATGACTAAGGAGTTGATATAATGTGAGTAATAACTTATTTAATGAAGCAAGTAATTTCTTTCCATAATTTAAATATATATACTTACAGTATCCATGATCTACTACTTATTACCTGAATGATATGCTATTGTCCATTATAACAAAATGTAAAGTTATCAGTGGTTGACATGGATAGATTTCACTGGAGGATAGTTTGAACACATCCAAGTTAGCAAGTACAAAATCATTCTTCTCCAAGGATGTGATGAGGCCTATGTTTTCCTTACTCTCTCTTGAATGGAGGTCTTGATGAAGTTCAGGACTCATTACCACTGTATTTGTCACTGAGTTATTTGAGAAAACAGCATAGGAAGGAAGGTACCTCATATTGCCCTGTCCTGTCTCCCTTGAAGCAGAGCCTAACACTCCCATTTGGGAGGCCTCCTGCATGTATTCAGAGGAAAGCACCTTCTTACCTCTGAAGACAAGGAACAAAGAAGAAACAGGCTTTACTAAATCTCTCTCCATTTTACTATTAGATTATCGTCTTTGTTTAATAGGAATTCTCAGGCCAGGGAGATGGATCAGTAGAATAAGCGTTTGCCTGGCAAGCCCAGGGTCCTGAGTTCAATCCCTGGTACCGCAAAAAAAAAAAAAAAAAAGGACTTCTCCACAACTGTTCATTTCTTAATCAAACTTGGCATAAAGAGTTTTCCTTGTTTCTATATGTCTTCATATCCTTACAAAATGCTCATTCTCCATACTGTAAAACGTACACAAAACCAATCTGCATGGTTTTCTCTTGTTAATCTATCTTTTATTATAGGGGTCTCTACCATAAACTTAGAATGGGTAAGGAAAGAATTTTTTCCTGTGCTTTTTTCATATAGCATCACTCCTAAAGGCATCAACACCCCAAGATAGTAACATAAGCATTCTTCAGTCGTGAGAAAAAGAGCTATGCTCTGATGAGGAGGCTTTCCCCTAAAATGCACATTCACAAATTGGTAAAGAAAGATATTCCTTGCTGAATCTTGTCAGAGATATTAACTGAAGAAAACTGAAAAAAAAAAAAGATAGTTACAGTTACCAGGGGATTAAGATTCAATATTTAAATAGTAATATAAAAATACTATTTAGAGTTTGTCTGGCTCTTTGCCAATGACATAATGAGTGGGAGATTCTTTTTAAATTTGAAGGGAGAAAAATCACTGGAAAAAAAAGCATCTAATTACATCACTATAGATTGGTGCATAGCTGTATATTCATTTGTTTAGACCTAATATCTTAAAAATACACAAATCTTAATGATGAAAACTGGCATTCCTCTTTTTCTAATATTCACATTTTTAGGAAGGAACTATGAAAATGTGTGCAGGAAACATTTTACCCTCTGTCTGAAGGATGACAGCCATTGTGAAAGCTACTAAGTGTTTGTTATATATCTCATATGTTCACAACACAATATTAATTAAGTGCACTTTCTATCCTTGATAGAACCCAATTCCCCATTTTATACCTCTCCAGAATCTTTCATTGAAAACATATAGTTTTCTTTCATGATTATTTTCAGTAGATTTGTTTCCTTTCCTCCACCTTATTGTAAATAAGAATTCTTCCATTTAAGCAGGAAAATCTTTTCCACACTTTATTTAACCTGCGGTCTCTCTGTGGAATAGAATCAACACTTTCCCTCACTTACTGTCTTCCTTACTGCAATGAAGATGGAAACTCCTGAGTACTCACTGAACCAATTCCACACAGACCTTGAAAGTGTTGGTTCCTTACTTTTTCTCCAGTTTACTGGTCCCTCTAAATTGCCTTCCACCTATCTTTCTCAGCCACATCTTACATCACTGGTTCCCTTGTATGATTTTCTTTAGTTTTGTAAAGTTTCTTTCGTTGTCTTCATGCTCCTAGCTCTTTTCTATCCCAGAATCTTTGCATATGCTCCTCTCTCTACTCAAATGTTCCAACCCTTGCTCTTCCATTAGTATTTTCATGTCTGAATTCTTATCTCAACTTAATATTCCCTCCTTGGAAATGCTAGTTTGATTTATATTTAAACAAGACTCCTATACCTCTTTCCTATAAATCCTTTACTGTTTCTGCCTTGAATTTATCACAACTTGTAATTACACATTTATTTGAGCAGTGATAAATTAGAATGTATTTTATTTATTCAACTGTCCTTCTCCTTGACTGAGGCCCACATAGCAATGAGCATAAACACTGGGTTCACTGTCAGCTCCTCAATATACAATACCTACATGCTTTGTACACAAAAAGTACTCAGTTAACAGAAATGAAAAAAAATGACTGAATGTACCCTTAAATTGCTTTTATTTTTCTGTTCCTTGCCAAAGGTTATTCTTATGTTATGGTTCAGCATGTCCTTCAGATGCCCATGATTCTAGACAGAAGTTCCAGTACACACTCTCATTGTCAGCTTCCTGAAGTCTGATTTATTCCATGTAATACACAAAGAACACTGAATGAAGGCCAAATGGTGACTGCAGTTAGCTAAACCTTGCCCTCAAAAACCTGACTTTGCCTACCATTCTGTCTAAGCTTTCACAGGTATAGACTTCATCTGCCCAGCACTAAATTTTTACTCAAAACTCAACACATGTGATGTTACCCAACAGGAAAGCCTCCCTGACTTTTCTATCTTGAGAACAGATCTTTCTATTTCACTATTATGGAGTCTCACTTAGTGCTAAAATCTGTAACAAAAACTACAAACATAGCTATCATCTGTAACAATCCTTCTAACAATCTCTTAAAATTATGCAAAATACATTTTTCAAGTCAGGCTTAATCCACAATAATGCTCAACATAGTAATGACTGGATGCCCATGATGACAATAATTTTAAAAATCTGGTTACAAGAAAAATAGAGAGCAAAATAATGTCAAAGAGCAGAAATTAAGGGCCAGCCAAATAGCTCAGCAGACTAAAGCAACTGCTTAGACGGACTCAGGGACTAAGGTTCAATCCCCAGTGTGCTCTGCCACCCCCACCCCCTGGGTGTGCTGAGCTGGCTACCGAGACTGGGCATAGTGGCATGCCTTGTAATCCCAGCATTTGGGAGGCTGAAAACAGGAAGATCACTACTAGCCCAATCTATGTAGTGAGACCCTGTAGTCCCTGTACTAAAATACATAAAAAATTGAATATATTAAAAAAAAGACCGAAAAGTTGAAAATATGTTCTAGAAATTCTTTTATATTTGGACATCTAATTAAATAATTTATTTAAGTCCAAGACATTGCCATCTGGTCCAAATGGTGAAAAACAAAGAAGAAATGCCATTAGGATTTAGGACCTGCAAGAACCTCCTTGATTTATTTATTAAAACAACAAACCAGATTGTGGTGAGTTCCCTCTAATGATAAATCTTATCAATGAGAGCCAATACATTCCATCTCCATTAAGAAATTTCAGCTGATTTATTAACCTTTAAGACTTCAATAAGTTGACTCTTAAACTGGAATAATTAGAAGTGCTTTTATAAGTAAAAAACAAGGCATTCTGGAGCATGACATTTCTGCGAAGTTACTCCATGTCTTGAGCACATGAAGACTGAGACTAGAGGTACAGCACCTCAGCTTCTTGGGAATTGTAGGAATCCCTAGAAATCTGCTAGAGAAGCTTGTTGTATATACAGATATTTTTTTTTCAATATTTAAGTACCAACTTATAAGTTTTTGGACTAATGTTTCTCACATTTCCCTGGTCTCTGGAAACAATCTATCAATTTTCTTTTTTAGAACACTATGTACACAAAATGTTTTACACTGTTGTCATATGCATTGTTTTAATACAACCATCTTTTATTTTAGTCCTTGAAGCTAACTTTAGCTTACATATGTGTATGAATATGCATATGCATATATGCTGTACATAGACAAATATACAACGTATTTTGATCATTGGCAATGATACAAACTACAGAGCACTGTGCCACCACTAGGATTTAAAGGCATAACTGAGGAAAGCCTCAAAACTTACAAAAAAGTCTTTGTGAAGAAATCAGAAAAAATAAAACAAATCATGTTTGTGCTAAAAAATTAGCCACTTATAAAATATCACGTTATTTTTTAGTTGTTCTCCTTAATATCATACTGTGGGAGTTGCAATGATTTTGAAAGTACATACATTGTTTTATCAAGCAAACCATCTCCAAAAAAGACAGAAACACATGTATAATCATGTGCTTCTGATCGTTTTGCTGAGCTCACTACATTGGCCAGAAGATAATGGGATTTTCATTTCACGTGTCTACTTATAAATAACAACACAAGGTCAAGCCTTGTAATATACTTAACATTTATAAAATATCTAACGGAAAATTCAAATACAATTTGGAAGTCCCAGAAAATGAAAATTATCCACAAATGCCAGTCTTAAGTTAATTTTATTTTGTTCATTCATTCATTTATTTATTTACTTTGAGCTACCTGGGATTGAACTCAAGACCTTGTGCTTACCAAGCAGGTACTAATACCACTGAGCTGTATCCCCCGCCCTTTAAGTGATTTTTAGACTAAAACTCTAAAGTAATTTTTATATTTTGAGTAAATCTCAGTATGATGCTTACCATTCATACTGAGAAGTTAATTTAATTCTACTTTACTTTTCTAGTGTTCAAATATTTTGCAAATATTTTATAGTTTTCAAAGCACACGGGGCCATCACTGGATTAGTACAGCAATGGTACAGAGAGACCGCTGCTCCTAATCACATCCTTCCAGAGCTGTCACAAAGCAAAATCAAATAGGACAGCAGGCTTGAAACTCTGTTTTAAAAAAAATTTCTGTTCACTAATTTTTATTGATGATTGAGAAAATAAGGCAGAATAGAAGTATGGATATCATCAAGACTAATACATGTAAAATAATGAGGCATACCCATAACACAGGGCAATTTTCCAATGGCTTGGATTGCTGACATTATATTTGGGAAGGCTCACATTTTTCAAGTATTCTGACTACAGGAGAATTTTCACTGATCTAAGAAAAAATTTTTACCTGACAACTAACACAAAATTAGCAACCAACCCAGGCCTACTTAAACCCTTCAGTGCAGAAGTCAGGAGACCAAGTAGTTCAGCACTTTCTCTTACCTCACCAGATGGGAACAATATGATTCCTTGTACAGCACTCAGAGCAATTTTCCAGACACTCATAATGATCAAGCTACCAATGCAAAGGCAGCATATACCATGTGTGGAAACTGTAAGACATTATGTTAGACATAAAAGATGCATTAGGTGCAGGCCTTGCCCTAGCTCACAAAGTAGTACCCAAACACACAGGCATGAGTCAGCATTCCACCTGCATGTGAGTTATTCAGACAACACGAAAGGAATATAACAGCCAGGAACAGCAATCAGGGGATGGGAAAGACCTGTAGCACAGCACACTGAAATCAAGTGACACACTAAAGCAAATGGAATAAGCTGTGACATAGGACATGTATCGGCATCTTCTGGCTCATGGGAACCATCCAGTGCAGTAAATGCATCCACTTTTTACACACTTTTGCCCCAGTGCTTAGGCATGCAAGGAAACATGCCTAATACCGACAAAGTTCACCATGGTTCACTTCTCAAAAACTTACAGGCCCTAGTCACAATACACATAGTCTCGGCTGTCCCAGAAAAGTGTGCTTTGTGTAAAATGCCAAATGGTATAGTGGCTTCCATTACTTTTTTTTTTTTTTTTTAACTGGGAGAATAAGTTCAATAGTAAAGTAATCTCTTTCCATTTATATTAGTAGGAAAACAGAAGAAGAGAACTAACAAGACAGAGATATTACGCCTCGAAATGTCACATTGAATAGTGTTTCCTTTTTTGGCTGAACTGGGGATTGAACTCAGGCCCTTGCACTTGCCAGGCAAGCACTTATTCTACTGAGCTATCTCCCCGGCCCCCTGAATAGTGTTTTCAATGAAACCAAGTGGAGACAAAATGTAAAGGAAACTCCATGAAGCCACTCTGCAAGCACCAAGAACTGAGTTTTGCCAAGGAAACTGTAGAGTGCTTTGACATGGCTGACCACCATCTAAAACCTAGACTTACGGGTCTGGTCGCAAGAAGAGTTACATATTACTGTACCTCTAAGCAACTGTATACATGTATGTACCAGTGCCTGTTAATGTTCAGTTATCTAATAATTGCTATTTTATTTATTATGTACTAATTCACATGTATGTACCAGTGTCCGTTAATGTTCAGTTATCTAACAATTTCTAATTTATTTATTATGTACTAATTCTCTATCTTTCCATTTCCAGAAACCATTGTCACTTCTAGAAAAACTAAATAAAAATTGTCTTATCTTTTGATAAAAGAATGTATTTGTTTTGCTCCTAATGTTCAATGATTATTTAAGCCAGCTGGAAAAGTTTTTAAATACTAATGCAAGCATAGATCTTTTCCACAAGTAAATACATAGTCTCAAGGACAGGAAAAAAAGAGCAGTGTTGGGTTTTTTTTACATGTTTTAAGATTTCTCCTGTTTATAAACACTAAGTAACATGGCACTAACCTGTTGTTAATCAGATACTTTGAAAACATACTGTGTGGAAATACAGTCTTTCAAAAATTCTTGAAATTAATGTGTGGGTACAATAACACTGTTCTAATATTTAAATTTCAGGGGTTGGGGAGATAGGTAGGCAGTCTAAGTGCCTGCCTGGCAAGCACAAGGTCCTGAGTTTTAGTCGCAAAACCACATGTCATGCTGGCCCTATAACCTTGGGTGTGCCATACTGGCCACCAAAACCAGGCATGGTGACACATGCCTGTAATCCCAGCACTGGGGAGGCTGAGGCAGGAGGATCACTACTAGTCCTAACTACATAGCAAGACCCTGTAAAAATTATTTGAAAAAAAAAATTCAAGAAAAGGTTCGGAAGTCAGCTTACAAAGAAGTCAATGCTCCACTATTCCCTAACTGCCAAGATGACCTCCATATTAGTTAGAATTCTGCATCTTGAACCATACTCATTTAAAAGACTGTAAGAAGGTCAATTTGAAACTAGTCATATGCTGAAATAGACACTAGAAAAAAAAAAAAAAAAGAAAGAAAAAATGTCATTGTAATCCAGCGTGGATAATGTACCTGAAAGTGTACCTTGATTTAATATCATTGTCTTATGTCTTTTTGTGTTTTCTGGCTTGTTAGCCTGGCTATTAATCTGCATGTATGATAATTAACTTTATGAGGACTTACAAATGAATCTGATGGGGTAAAGAAAAGGGGGCATTTGAGGAAAAGGGGAAAAAAAAGAATTGAGATCTATAATGTTCATGTACCAACTCCCTACCATGAATGTTATCATTACATACTGCAAACATGTACTAATAAAATGCAAAACTGAAAAGAAAGGTTTGAAAGGCAATGTGCAGCCTAGTCACATGCTGAAACAGCAGGAGGGAGAGGTTTGGTTTTCATGCTCTAATTACAAATATTTATTTAAAAGTGTTTCTAACTTTAAAGACTATATAGTAATTTATGATTGGAAATAATCACAATTCTCAAGAGTTTCAGGAGTCTCCTCTTGTCCTGCAGATTTCTCATTTCTCCATCTGCTTGAAAACTGACAGCACTCTAATTATCCTGTTAAAGTTAATGGACCCCAAATTTGATTCTTAAATCTCACTGGATGTCTTTTTCCAATAGCCACAAACTTCTTTTTTATGATATTTTCCTCCTTAAAATTACTGAACAAAAATTTTCATAAAATCAATTTATATAGCTAACAACCTTTAAAGAATAAAATAAAAACAACCACAAGACAAACTGAAAAACACAAAGGCTCTTAAATAAGAGTTTTAAATTAAAATAACTTTAAAATATTTTTTAAAAAATTGTTAATGATGAGCTGGTGTGTGCTATCACACCAGGTTAAAGTTTAGCAATTATCACATTGTTCACTGACACACGTATAGAAGAAGGTACAAATCCCCAGGACATATCAATAGTAAAGAGTTTACAGTAGCCATTTATAGGAAATATTCAAAAGTTTTAGAAGCTAAACACTTTATGCCCTCAGTTCAAATGGCATTAGAACCAACTACTAGATGGAAGAAATCGGCAGTCATTTGAATATATCAACACTGGCGATGGCAGAAAGGGCATGTAGGTATAGATGACATCCCAATTTGTAATTCAACAACTTCACAAGCACACAGGTTTTCTCAAACAATTCCCACAGAATTCTAAAGCACATAAGCCTGAAAACAAAAGGAAAACTTCACGTCACACTTTATTTATTTATTTCTTTGTTTGTTACAGGGTCTCACTACACAGTTGGGACTAGTAGTGATCCTCCTGTCTCAGCCTCTCCAGGGCTGGGATTCTAGGTGTACGCCACAGCATGTGGTACGGGGATTGATCAGGTAGAGCTTAGACTACTGAGCTAGCCCACTGTTTGATGATTTTAAAAACAGTTAAGACTTGAAAGGATAAAAACCCATAAACATTAGCAAACAGGGCTTAAGTAAAACAGAGAAAAAATATAATTATTGAAATTTAAAATTGAATATGTTGAAGTACATTTTAGACAATGCTTAATAGAACAATTAGAATTTAAAAAATAATTTGAAGAAATAGTCCAGAGGTAGCATTATGGACATTCTGTGATGCAAATTATAAATGCATGCTTTTAAGATTCAGGGAGAACTGAGAGATACTATGTAACACACATATAGAAAAATAATGAAGCAGATATACTGTATTTAAAGAAAGCACTTTAGTAAGTTTTCCTGAATTACTGTAAATTATTAAACTCCAAAAAAATCTCAAGCTGGGTAAATTAAAAAGAAAGAAAAGCCATCTATATTCAGAATGGTAAAACTCCAGAAGAAAAAAAATTAAAAAGAAGATATTAAAAACAGAGAAATATAAATCACTTACAAAGGAATTGTAAGTAGACTAAGGTGATACGTTGGCTGCAATCACAGAAGCCAAAAATAGAGGGATAATTTTTCTTCAGTGTGCTATAATTCTCTAATTAAAATCCTGTGTCTACTGCAACTAACATCTAAAGGCAAAGTGAGCTAGGCTTAATAAAGTGGGAGAAATGATGGAGATAGGAGATGAGGTGTGGTGGAGCTGCTTGGACAGTAAGCATGACCTGTTAATTAAAGATCCAAGGGCTGGAGCAATCGCTCAGTAGAATAAACACTTCCCTGGCAAGCGCAGGGTCCTGAGTTCAATCCCTGGTACCACAAAAAAACCCACAAAAAAACCCAAAAACCAAAACAAAAAACCCCACAAAGATACCAGAACAAGGGCAAGAACAGTTCTCCACAGCCTGCACATGGACTTGTCGCAAGAACTGAGGAAGTTTCCTACATCAGGAGTAGCCCTGATGTCAGCCTGAGCAGTTGGTAATACAAAGAGGACGATCCACGCTGACTTGGCCACTGTGCTTCCTTACGCAGAGGCCCAAACTCAAATTGCAGGGCATACTTCTGTTTCAACTTTTACTAGTTTACATTCACCCAGCAGAGCCTGTTTCTATTCATACCTCCAATAAAACTTTCCTATTGTTCACACTTGTCTTGACTAGTTTCTTGCTAAGGACAGAAAGAATATAGAAACCACCTCCAGAAGGAGAATTCTGCACCTCAAGACCTAGTAATATTACTATTGAGGACCTTGCTTGCTGTGTATATTAATCTACAATTTTTCAAAAATATAGAGAAGTTCACATAAAAATGTAACATATAGCAGTTAACATAAAACTGAAATTTTAATTGTTTCAGTTTTGCATGTTGCTATATACTAATGTACAATTAAAGTATATTTTTACACTGCTTCCAATCAAAACTCTTTGAAAACCACTGTTTCATACCAGTGGCAGCAGCTACTCATATCACCGGAATACTAAGTAAAAAAAAATATAGAAAAATAGGTTTTGTAAATTTCCCTCCAGACAAAAACATATCCAAATGGTATATTATTAGGGATACAGAAATACATGATGATGGTCTATTCCTTAATCACTATGTGACTATACAGAATTTTTTTTTTTTTTTTGGCGGAACCAGGGATGGAACTCAGGTCCTTGTGCTTGCCAGGGAAGCACTGATTCCACTGAGCCATCTCCCCGGCCCCTGGAAATGTTTATTATTAAATCTGCATTTGTATTTTAAAAAGAAACTGACAACCTTAATGTATGCCTGCTATAAAATATGCAGCACATTTTTAAATAAAGGAAGGATCCCAGGGTGTAAAGCTTTCTGGTTCTCTCCTTTCTATTCAAGTCAGAAAACGAAATGGAAAAGAAGGATTGTGTATGCATTCTGTGGTTCAAAAGCTAAACACATTTCACGGAGTCAGACTCCCTGGTATAAATATTGTGTTTCTTCATCATGACAATTCATTCATCCAAAATATACAGGAGGAAATGGTAGAAAAATATTCTTTATATAGAGAGCCATAGTACTGTTTTTAATTACTATATAACATTATCAATATTACCGTCGTAAAATATGTTTAAACATTGGAATGAGTTACTCAGTCCAGACTCCATAAAAATGATGTGGACTGGTGGCCTGAACAACAGAGACTGATTTTCTCAGTGTGGGGGATAGAAGTCCGATGTCATGGTTTCAGCAAATTGAAGCTTGGCTGCTACCTCACTGCTTGCTCATCTGACATCTCCAAATGTATTAAGGCAAAGAAAGAGATGGAAACAGTACACAAAGGAATAGTAAATATCAGAGTCTCCTCTAAGGAGTCACTAATTCCCTCATAGCATGACCCCACCATTGTGATCTCATTTCTCCTGGGTTTCCTCTTATCTCTATATAGAATTGTTCTGGGGGAAAGGAGTTCAACTATGAATGGGGAGCACAGTCAATACATAGCATGATCATTTTTAAAAATCTGTTATACTTTTGCCATGAATGTATATTTCTTTATGATAAACACCTAGCATTTGAATACAGATTAAAAGACACATTTTTTACTTTTCAAGTTACTCCCTAAGTGACCTAGCAAAAAGGCTTTATCCATTTTCCCTGAAACCACTGGTACATGAAGAACAAGTGTTTTCTCACAATACTGGATAGTCTCAATCCTCATCAATTTAATCATAATTAAGAAAACACTGTTAATTTCTAATTTCTATATAAATAGGGAATATAAAAATATCATCAATGTCTGTTATTTTTTACTTCAATGGATTTATATTTTCTTCTTTTTTTTCTTTTTTTACTTTTTAAGACTTCACATTTTCCCATGTACTTTTCTTCATTGTTGTCTCAGTTATTCTTCTCTTGTTGCTGGTACAAATACACAACACCCAAAATTATTTAGCTCACAGTCAGTGGAGGTTTCATATACTCAGCTGGCTGCAGGGCAAAGTGGCACATGGCTGAGAGCAGACGTGTATGGGAGTGGCAAAGAGCAGAGAGCAAAAAGGAGTGACAGCAGCTCAGGCAGCTAGCTAGCCTCTCTTTCCTCACACCCATAATCCCAGCACTGGATCACGAATCAATCAGAAACTCCAGAAGCTGCCCCACGACTATGAGGCTTTGGGGGGGGCACCTAGATATAATCCACACAATTGGTTTTCATTTGGATTTATATTCTAGCTTTAATCCTTTGCTAAATATATTACAGGTATCCATTTCCATCTATGTAACCTTCTAACGTTGTATAATGTCTTATCACATTCATGTTTTCAACTTTTATATAGAAATACTATATAGCTCAATACTTTCTGTGGGTGAAAAGGACAATACAATCTGAAAAATACTTGTGGAGTCACTTATTATCTATAACTATTGTTTGGAAGAAAATTAATTTTATTTATTTTTAAAAATTTTTTTAGGGAAGGGTCTACAGGATGTTCAGGGTCTCACTACTAGATCAGACTCACAGTGATCTGCCTGTTTACAGCTTCCCAAGAGCTGGGATTGCAGGCACGTGCCACCACGCCCCGGCTCAATTGCTGTCACAGCGTGCCCCAGGGGCGGGGCTAGCAAGG
>NW_004524592.1:12637962-12643233 GCF_000260255.1 Octodon degus
TGTGGTGCTGGGGGATTGAACCGCGGTCCCTGATGCCTTGCCAAGCTTGTTCTAAGTAGGTGCTTTAGACCACTGAGCCATCTCTCCAGCCCAAAAAATTTAATTTTAAATAGCAAATATTATCAGGAGGTTGAAATTGATTTGCATTTGTGATTTGCTGTCTCTCAGCAAGGTTCTAAGAATTGAGAAATCAGACCTACTGTGATATTACACAAAGAACAAATTTTACCTGACACATATGTATAATACTTATACCAACACTTTTTATCTATCTATCTATCTATCTATCTATCTATCTATCTATCTATCAAAAGCAAGCACTGTCAAAGTTTTAAGAAATTTTATTGCTATATTTCTTACATATCTAACATGGTAATTTTAATGAATGAGTAAAATCTATAAACTATTAAATGTAATTCTAGTTGGCATTTTATGATTTTTATAGTAAATCCTATTTCTAAAACTCATGTAAACATTATAAAAATAACAAATTATACCATTTATATCAAAGATGTTACATTTAAAAATTGTCCAAGATGGT
The DNA here is from genome assembly GCF_000260255.1 of Octodon degus. NCBI lineage: Eukaryota > Metazoa > Chordata > Mammalia > Rodentia > Octodontidae > Octodon > Octodon degus. The sequence continues at coordinate 12,638,504 of NW_004524592.1, forward strand.
GCTTTAGATCATCACCATGTGCGCCTTTACACAGACTCATTATTTTCATCTCATACTTTCCTTTAAGTCAGCGGGAACACTGTATAATATGAGTGACAATTACAAGTAATTCCATAGCTTTGTTTATTTTTTTTGAAGACAGTATCAACAACTATCAAAATGTATTTGGTTACATTCTCTCACATTGACTTTCAGTTCAACACATGCTTCTATTTTCAGCTCTCCACTATGGATGATCTTTAGCAAGCATGATACATTTTCATCTTGTATAACGTATATTCCACGAGAAGTTCTATCTTTACATATTGCATCTTTCTTACCTGTCAATAATCTAACCTAGAAGTGTACACTAGTGAAGAGGCTGGAGCCACAGGAGCAGGTAGAGGTTGATCTGTAATAAAATCACCTATAACATTCTTGTGGTATTTTATAACATACCAGAAAGGAGAAGTCAATAAGGTAAGCTTCTTAGTATATTCTCAAATAAATGAAATTTCCAACATAGTTGTTCAACTTCTTGTTGGAAATATTGTACTTAAGATTACTTTGTGAGATAAAAATATTAACAGGTTGTTTCGTGCTTAAAAGAAAAGGCTTAAAATCCACAAAAAGTTCTATTATTTGTTCCATAAACACTTCCTGGCTCCAACACATGTAAGGCACTATGAAGAACTAGTTATGCAATGTAAAAGAACACACAGCACATAGCCCTTGTTATCCAAGTGCTCACAGTTAAGACCATAGTCTTACCTTGAATTATGCATATTAATTGAGGTTTATTTTTTGGCTTTGGTGCTGAGGACTGAACATGGTGCTTCCAGCTTGCTAGGCAAATGTTCTAACACTGAGCTAAATCCTCAGCCCCTAAGCATATTTGATAATGCGTGTGAACACTGGGAACATTTTTATTAATTCATAAACTTGAAATACTACATTTAAAAAAAATAATGTTAAATTTTATAGTTTTGCATCTAAACAATTATTAATCAAATAATCTTCAACAGCTATAATTCATGGCTCAGAATGAGTGCATTTGTTTTTATTGTTTATGATGGTACTAAAATTACTCTTTTAGATAGAAATGGATGAATTACTTATGAAAAGTTAAGATATTTGTGCAGAAATAATTACATAATCACTTGAAATCAGTTGGGATAAAAACAAGAGTGCAAACCCTGAGGAAGTTTTCTTTGAGAAAGTCTTGTTTGTTTGTACATTTATTCACGTATTTGGTACAGGGGGTCACTGCACAGCTTGGACTTGTAGTGATCCTCCTGTTTTCAGCCTCCCCAGTACTGGGATTCCAGGTGTGCACCACCACACCTGTAATCAGTGGCTGCCTCAGCACACCAAGCACGGCATGTGGTGCCAGGAATAAAACTCCGGTCCCTGCACTTGCCTAAGTCTGCTGAGCTATCTTACGGGTCCTGAGAAAGTCTTGTTTATGATTAAGATAACACAGTTCCATTCTTCTTTCTTACTAACTAGAAGGTTCTATCATCACCCACAAATTTGCTAAACCACTCAACAAAATTTGAGCACTGTTACTCCCTTTGTACACAGCTTTACTTACACACAAAGTTTTATTAAATAAATTAGTGTCACCCAATATTGGAGGCTGTTGAGTCGACTAAAATTAGGAAATCAGATGCCAGGTATAGTTGTCTATGTCTATAATCCCAGCACTCAGGAGGCTGAGACAGGATGATCGCTGCAAGTCCAAGGCCATTCTGTGCTACATAAGCAAGTACAAGGTCAGCCTGCACTGCATTGCAATACCTTGTCTCACATATATATTTTTAATTTGTTTAAATATTATATATTTATTTATTTATTTGATACAGGATCTTGCTACATAGTTGGGAGAAGAAGTAATCCTGTCTCAGCCTCACCAGTGCTAGGATTATTACATGGTTACACTGTGTACAATCACACCCAGTTTCAGTGGCCAGCACAGGGTCTGTTCTGCATGCAGTAAGGGGATCAAACCTGTTCCTTGCACTCGTCAGGCAGGTGCTTAGACTGCTGAGCTATCTTCCCAGCCCTGGATCATACTGAGTACACACATATTCAATATCCTGCTACAGGATCAATCCTATCATAAGAAAACCAAAAGAGAAAAAATTAATACTTTCAAATGATTTGTAGTCATACTGGGAATTTTCACTTCCTATGAGGAAGCTGACCCTAATCGACTATTACCAACCTGAATTATAGCCTTGCTTTAAACTCATCTACATTGAATTTAGTATTCTAATACATATATATATATATATATATATATAGAGAGAGAGAGAGAGAGAGAGAGAGAGAGAGACAGACAGACAGACAGACAGACAACAAAATAGCACCAGGTGTGACTGTGTATCCCAGCACTTGGGAGCGTGACGCATGAGGATCCTCCTGAATTTGAGGCCAGCCAGGGCTACCTAGGACCTGCAGCTTTAGCTTCACAGAAACTTGTTAGAAATGTGCATTTTCAGGCCCTACCTCATATTTAACAAGTCGGAAACCCATGTCTTAATAAGCCCTTCCCACAGGAAATTCTGACCAACCTGGAAATTAGAGACCCACAGTTGCTGTGGACTTGAGCTAAGAAAAATTCTGTGGCATCCAGTGCAGTGAACTCCTTTCCCTCCTGCAGCACATTTCCTACTAACTCATCTTCCCTTCAAGGAATTCAACAGGCTCGAGTAGCTAGAGCAGCAGCTGTCAGTGAACAAGCTCAGGAATAAAGTGCAGCCTGCAGTCTTCTTCATCAGATGTCAGGTTGAAAGGAAGATCTATAATGTTTTAAAGTTACAAAATACACTGCTTCAAAATCATCTTTTGGAGGTATTTGCTAAGAAATCCCAACCAGCTGTAAAAGAAACTATTCTCTTTCTCTAGGGATTGTTTCAAAGATACATTTAAATAGAAAAATCCTTATAATTTTTCAGGCACATTTTGAGAAATTTAATTATTAGATAATCCCCCTACATTCTTTTGCTCTGTCAGAGCCTCTTATCCCTTATAATAACTCTTCATACCTGATGTTGTCAATATATTGCTTTTCTCTCTTTTTAAAGGTATTTACCTAATCCTTCTCATTTGGAAAATATTAGTCTTTAAAGGAAATGAAAGCAGCCAGGGCTGCTTTAATTCTGCAACACGAAATTCCATAAACTCATTTTTCTTCTTCCCACTACCACCCAAAGACCCGTGTGGGTGTCAGCACACCTAATACTTACTAGCCCCCAGGGAGCTTTATATCATCTTATTTCAGATGCTGCTGAGATTGGAGAGGAGTTGGAAGGAACATTGCTTTGAAAAATAACTGCTATTAAGAACATACACAAACACTCACGTGCACACACACAAATATACACATACTCAATATCCTGCTACAGGATCAATGCCACCATAAAAAACTAAAACAGAAAAAAAAATTAATACTTTCAAATGATCTTTAGTCTGACTGGGAATTTTTCAGATATTTCATTTAGTATGGGGAAGCTGACCCTAGTGGAATATTACTGACTTACATTCTTGGTTTAAACTAATCTACATTGAATTTAGTATTCTATTTCTTATGTTTCTACAATGTTAAATTTTTTTTCTCATTATTTTAAATTAAATTTTTTAAAGTTATATTGACACCAAAAACAACAGCAACAACAAAAATTTTACTTTCATGCTGGGAGTAATAATGCCCGCCTGAAATCTCAGCTACCGGGCAAGCTGAGGTAGAAGATTTGGGAGTTCGTGTCCAGCAACTTACTGAGATTCTGTCTCAAAATACAAAAAATGAAGACAGGAGTGACATAGCTTAGGGGAAGAGCACTTACCTAGCATGTAGAAGGCCCTGGGCTCAGCACCTAATACTGTCTCCCAAACCCCCACTTTTGCAACAATTTATTATTACAAATGCAATGTTGTAGCAACAAATTGCAAATAACTTGTTTATGATACAATGTTGACTGTCTGAGCAACATATTCAGATCATAGTATCACCTGGACAGGTCCTGACACTAAGACATCATTTTAGAATTCTACCTGTTGCACCTGCAATTTAACAAGGCACAACAGTGTCATTTTCTTACTATCCAGATAAATACTGGAAAATTAAAAAGAAAAGTAAGAATCTGCCTGGTGGTACAGGAGACTGAGACAGGAGGATCACAAATTCAAGGACACCTTGGGTACCAGAGAGGAAAAAATAAATGATGTGCAGTAGACTCACTGTAAGGATGACAGAGATTGCTTTATCCTTGTATGTTTAGGTTTTGTTTCAGCTCTGTCAATGGGAGAAGGAAGGCATGCTTCATGTGGTTCTCTCCTTGGGCACATCACAGAGCTACAACCCCCAGTCTGCTCTGCTTAGGAGCATTCAAACACTACGATGTTCAACACCTGTTTTCATCCAACCACTTAAGAAGCAGGCCTACCAAATACGAATGGTAAATAAGCAGCAGCAGAAAACTGTGACTTTCACATAAGAAAAGAGTTTCAGAACAATCTGCTTACCCAAAATAGTAACATCTCCCTCACAAAAAAAATAATTCAACTATTTTCCTCACTTCTCTTCTAAAAATCAGCTTTTCATATACTCAGATAAAAGTGGAAAATTTGGATGGAAAAACATGATGACCTTTATTCTTCTGGAAAGATACCTACCAAGGGAATAGCTGGGTTAAATAGGATTTCTAGTTTTAGTTTTTTAAGAAATCTCCATCAACATAGTGGTTGTA
>NW_004524592.1:12650350-12652883 GCF_000260255.1 Octodon degus
TGTTTGTAAGTAGAATCACAAGTCTCCATCTTGTACAGCAATTAACCACTAAGAAGAATATATGCAGTGTATTATTTGTTGAAACTGTACTTACAATTTGATTTGAAACTGTCTCATTGCTATATGTTTGTCAATAAAACTTTGAAAAAAAAAAAAAGTTAGTGATCTCCCTCAGCCTCGCCAGCAGTTTTTATTAATTGATTTACTTGTTATTCATTGATTTTTTTTAAAGTATGTATTTGATACAGGATCTCGCTACACAGCTCAGACTCACAGTGCTCCTCCTGTTTCAGCTTTCCCAGTGCTGGCATTAGAGGTGTGCACCAGTTTCAGTGGCAGGGTTGGTGTGGGGTTGGCTGTGATGTGGGAGATCAAACCTCAGTCCTTCCACTTGCCAGGCAAGTACTTAGACAGCTGAGCCATCTTCCCTGGCCCTATTATTTGATTTTTTTGATGATAGCCATTCTTTCTGTAGTAAGGTGAAATTGAATGCTGTTTTAATTTGATTATCTTTAATAGCCAGTGATGAACATTTTTTCATGCATGTGTTGGTCACTTGTACTTCTGAGAAATGTCTATCCAATTCAGTTGACCACTTTACATTAAGTTTTCTGTATCAAGGGGCCTACTTTGTTTCTGAGTTCTTTATATATTCTAGCTACTAGTTCTCCATCTGAGGAATAGCTGGATAAACTTTTTATTCCATTCTACAGCCACATTGTTGATACAGGATGTCACCTGAGGTCTAGCAGCTTAACTGCGTGACTGTGCAGTTCTGCATCCTGAGCTATGGCGGACATGCCCTTACTGCTCTAGGATGTTGTTCACTGTGTTAAGCTGAAAAGTTTAAAAGTTTAACTAACTGATTCGGCAGAAGGCCAGGATCCTTACATTGTAAACATCCACAGTCTGCGCAAGAGGAGGGCACAAAGATGTTGTGAGTGGTAACCCCAACCCCAGTTGGGGTAGCCTGCTTACAATATAAGGAAGGAAAAGAGGTCTGTCCCCCATGTGCTGTTGCTGCTTTCACTACCGTTTGCCACCTTAGACTGCTGCCTCTGTGCCATGCCACCCTGCCTTGGAGCCAGCTGGTTACACACTGAACCCTTCACAAACTGAGCTAAATAAACCTTTCCCTAATTCCGAGAATCTTAGAAACAACAACAACAATATCCAAGACAGGCAGGTTATCTGTTCACTCCATTGTTTCCTCTGCAGAGTAGAGCTTTTTAATTTGATATAATGTGATTAGTTCATTCTTGGTATTATATCTTGTGCAACTGGGTTCTGTTCAGAAAGTCCTTGTCTACATCAATTCATACCCATGTTGATAGCTAAATAAGGAAGTGGCTTGTATGCTCAACAGCTGATGAATGAATATAGAAAATGTGCCATTTATATACAGTAGAGCACTACTCTGCGATAAAGAATTATAAACCTGAGTCATCTGTAGGAAAATAGATTCATTTTAAAACCATAACATTAATTGAAACAGACACACAAGCCCATATGATGTGGTTGCTCTAAGAGAAAAACAAAATATAAATAAATATCAAAATAATAGATAAAAGGAAATAGGGAGACAGATTTTTTTTTTTTTTTTAGGGCCCAGGAGATGAATGAAGGGGACAAGGAGGGAACTGAAAGGGATATCACAGAAAGAGGACCAGTGCTGAAGGGGGAAGGGAAAAGAAAGGGGATGAATACAGAATTGAGATGATTTATGTACCTGTTCCCATTCTCCATGATAATTAAGTACAGCAAACATGTACTAATAAAAGTCAAATATTGAAAAAAGTTTCCAAAAGTAGACACATTCCTTTGGGAACATGAGGAAATAATGTTTAGTAGTTTCTTCAATGTAGAACACCAAAAGAAGGGCTGAGAAGACAGCTCCGTGGTCTAAGAACCTGCCTGGCAAGCACGCAGACCCAGATTCGACCCTGCTACCATTTGCTATGCCAGTCACCGAAACCAGGCATGGTGGTGCATGCTTGTAATCCTAGCTTAGAGGAGGCTGAAACAGGAGGGTCACTATGAGTCTGAGCTGTGCAGTGAGACCCTATAAATAAATAAATCTCTGCTCTCTGATTGAGATGGAGTACATTCAAGAAGTAACCAGGGGGGCCTGCCCCTTAGCTCAGTTCTTTACGTGGCTGCTGCAACAAAGCAGTCAGGCTCAGGTTACTGTGGTTCGATCCCCAGGACTCAAACCTGCCCTGAAGGTATTCTGAGTGGAGATAGCTCAGTAGAATACGTGCTTGCCTGGCAAGTGCAAGAGCCCAAGTTCAATCCCTGGTTCTGAAAAAAAAAAAAAAAGAAAGAAAAAAAAGAAAAAGAAGTAAACAGAAAGCTCTGGATAGATCTATGATCAACATTGTTTTATTTTATTATTTCTTTATGTATTTAGTACAGGGTCTACAGGGTGTCACTACACAGATCAGACTTGTAGTGATCCTTCCTGTTTTTCAGCCTCCCAAGCTCTGGGATTACAGGTGTGTGACACTACACCCATTCTCATTTACCTTCTCAG
>NW_004524592.1:12653168-12683654 GCF_000260255.1 Octodon degus
CACCTTAGAGTGTCTAATGGTAAGTGGCATCTAACTTCTGAACTTTACAGTTAAAATTTAATTTCTTTACCAATGATTGCCACATGGAGGACAAAGTGACCCTAGATATCAGGGATATTTCAATACCTCTCACCAGATTTATTTCAATGGCCCAGCGGAGGCCCTTCAAGGCTGGCGATGCTCTTCTATGTGAGCGAGGTCTGTGCACAGGCTTAGTGGCAGGTGCACCAGAACACCCTATTTTCACAGGGGTAAAGAGCACAGCAAAGCAGAGAATGAGTAGAAAGTCCTATTTCAGGGCAGAGCGGCCATGCTACCCAGGGAATGGTCTTCTCTAGCAGCAGCAGCAGCAGCAGCAGCAGCAGCAGCAGCAGCAGCAGCAGCAGCAGCAGCAGCAGCAGCAGCAGCAGCAGCAGCAGCAGCAGCCCACAATGGGCAGGGCCTTGTTTCCAACTCAAAGAGGAATGGATCCTCCCATTTACAAAACTGTTTACTCATGTTCAGTATGCTCAGGCCCTCTCCGAGAGAGATCACAAATTTCAGTCTTATTTTTTAATGAGAAGAACATACAAATAATTAAAATTCTTAGTCTTTTTGGAGCCCATAAATGAAGCTTAGTTATTAAAAGACAATAAGCTAAACATTAACCTCTAATATGACTCTGGATTATTTTATTTTATTTTATTTTGTTTTATTTTATTTTATTTTATCTTATCTTATCTTATCTTTGCGGTATCAGGATTGAACTCAGTACACCTTGCGCTTGGCAGGCAGGTGCTTATTCTACTGGGCTATCTCCCCAGCTCAAGGACTCTGGACTTTTAAAAGATGAGGCATCCTGTAAAAGTAAATTTTAGCTGTTTGCTATCTAAAAAGTTGGTGGAGGGAGACTGGAGTTATAGCTCAGTTGCTGAGTGTCTGTCTAGCATGTAAGGCCCTAAATTCAATCCTCCACATCACAAATAAACATAAATAAGTAGGAAAATCAAAGATTCTCATATACTGTTTCTAACTGTAAAAACTAACTGGATATCTTCCCTATTCATAGAATGTATATTGCATTGTAATAACTTATGTGAATGTATGGTACACCAGGGGTCCAATCACACACCACTGGATGTTTATTGGAGGACAAATGTCTCAGTTACTCTTCTCTCATTGCTGGGACAAATACCCAACACTCAAAATTAGGGAAGAAAAGATTTATTTAGCTTACAGTTACTGGAGGTTTCAGTCCACACTATAAGACTGAGTGGCACATGGCAGAGAGCAACCTTTCCCAGCAGCAAAGAGCAAGAGCAAATGGAGGCACAGTAGCAGCAGTTCTAGCAGCTAACTTCTCATCCCTCCTTACACTGTAATGCAAATTACCTGCCCAGGGCAGGTGCAACATTCACACCCACAGTAATCAATCACAAACAGCAGGGGCTGGTGAGATGGCTCAGTGGTCTAAAGCACCTACTTAGAACAAGCTCAGCAAAGCGCAGGGACCGCGGTTCAATCCCCCAGCACCACATGCCAGGCAGTCTCGCCCCCTGGTGGGCTGAGCTGGCCACACACACACACACACACACACACACACACACACATAAATAAAATAAAAAAAAAAAATCACAAACTGCAGAAGCCACCCCAGGAATGCATGAGGTTTCCTGGGGGGAAAATACACACAAACCATAACAACAAACATTTCACTGGATATTGAAATGAGAGGGATACCACTGCTGGGTGGTTTACATTCCTAAGACCCAGTTTTTCTTCATTGTCTTTAGTTTCATATAGTATATTAAAAAAAACTTATACAACATCTTTATGATAAATTATGTGACCATGTAGAGAGTTCTAAAATAAATGCAACCACAAAAAAAATCACTTATAATATCTCTCAGAAATAATCTCTTTGTAATTTCTTCACATATCTTCTTCATACAAGCACATATGCACGCATACATACAAAAACACATGTACTTATCCACACATTTATGATATTTTCCTTCTGAGGTATAATTTAAAGATAACATAAAAGTATATATGACCATTTTATTTATTACATGTTGTACTTAAATTATTTATAAAATAATATTTATATAAGGGACTATTTTTATTAACTTGCAGTGGTATAAAATACTAATTTCTGAGATGCAAAAACATAATTTATAAATCTAATTACAGGACCAGCCAAATAGCTCAACATATTAAAGCGCCTGCAAGCAGGCACAGGGGGTGGGGTACAATCCCCAGGCCTACAGTGCTGGCCCCGCCCCTGGGGCACACTGTGAAGGCAATTGAGACTGGGTGTAGTGGTGCCAGTCTGTAATCCCAGCTCTTGGGAGGCTGTAAACAGGTGGATCACTAGGTGGCCCAGCTAAGAATGAGACCCTGAACACCCTGTAGAATCTTTCCTAAAATAGAAAAAAAATACAACAAATTGGTATTTAAAATTTTACTTTATTAGTATTAAATGCAAAAATATTGTACTCTAGGGCCTGGGGAAGATAGCTCAGTACAATAACTTGCCTGACAAGTTCAGGGTCCTGAGTACAATCCCTGGTACGGAAAAAAAAAAAACTGTACTCTAAAACATAAAAAAATAACATTAACCATGCCTCTCTTAGGGCCTGGGGAGAAAACTCAGTAGAATAAGCACTTGCCTGGCAAGTGCAAGGGCCTGAGTTCAATCCCCGGTTCCTCAAAAAAAAGAGTGCAGGTATCAAATGTTCCTTTCATATCAATTTAGTGATCTGGCATCACATCTCAGTAACTCCCACCATGCCTTTCTTGGTAAATGCAGCAGTACATGTACACCTGACTGACAAGCCAAAGATGACCTTGATTAGTCAATGTAAGAAAACCTTAAAATACTGTGAAGAAAAAGTTTTATTCCTATTGGAAGTTAGTTTCTGTATGTGTTGGGACATGGATTTATTTCACCTTGTTTTCAGATATGGTTTAGCTATTTATAAAAGTAAATTATTTAGATAGGGAGAGGCCAGAAAACAGTGAACTTCAAAAGTGAACTTCTGTCAGATTCCTGGGATCAGGGAGTCACCCTCTCCCACTCATCACACTGCTGTCCCAAAGTGAGCAGGGAGGAAGAGGAGAACATGGAGCTAGAATGAAGAAAGGAAGAGGGGGAAAGCAAGCAGAGAGGTATATAATAGAGAGGACAGAGCATGGCAGGAGCAAGGGGTGCAGAGTGTTGGGAAGAGGGAAGTCATTCCATCTTCCGAGGCCATGCTAAACGCCATCTCTGCACAACAGTGCTTCACAGACATCCCAGCGAAGAGTCACTTCCCTACACAATCAACTCCTCAGGAATGCTGTTTCAAACTGTTTTGTAACACTTTTTGTATCAACATACACTGTGGTGTCAAGCCTGTCAAGACCAGAGGATAGGGCAAAGCACCCTCATCTCCATATAGTGCATTACTTAGAGCTAAATACACAAACAGTCCCATGAAAACTTCACTTTGGTGCTGCATCTAGTTCTCCCAAGAGACTTCTTGTACTTACCTTATTTGATACATGGAGGAATCCCACAGAGTATCATTTCAAGAATGAAATCATGTTCGGCAAGGTTAAATGACTTGTCTCAGGTCTAATGAAGAAGGTAAGTGGTGACACCCAGACTCAAATCCAGGTGTTCTAGCTCTAAACCTAGTGCTTTTCCATCCACATCACACTACTGCAATCAACAGGGCACTCAGAATCAGAACTAAAAACAATTACTCATCAGCCCATGAAACACAGGTGCCTTTTTAGCTGAAGGCTGACACAAAGTGATTTGATCACTTTGGGTTTAATACATTCCACTGCTGAATGTGGTAGGAGGATAGGGTAGGAGAAATATTCTTTTTCCCAATCTATTAGGCTCTGTCTCTCATTTTTCTTTTCCAGAAGCACTGTATTAATTATTAAAATGCTGCTTGATTGTGGAAATGCACTCCTATTTACTATCTCGAAAATAAACATTAATATATACATGCTATTCAAAATTTTCTAAGATTTCTAAAAATGTCTCTGTTAATGTTTCTATAATAGTCAAAGGTGCCCTGTCATTTAAGAATGTTTCATCCAGTACTATTGTAATGCTAAGTTTTGCAACATTCTAACATACTCAACAGACTTTTGCTCTAATTAGTCCATCTCACAAAACTGAAGAATTATTTCTTGATATGTCTAATTCTTATGTGGATCTTACTTTTATGTTTGTACTAAGACTCAAACTCATGACCTCGTGGCTTGCAAGGCAACCTCTGTGCTGCCTGGCTATATGCCCGGCCTAGAATCTTCCTCTTAAGGCCTCTTTCCTCCACTGAAACACAGACAAGTGTTTATTTATTGAGACTCCATTCTATGTCAGGCACTGGGGATGTAACAAGGAATGAAACTGATTTATTTGTTGGTAAAGCTAACATACTATTTAGAAAAACAGAGCAACAGGTAAAATAAATATAAATAAGTGGTTAAACAAGAGAAGCTACCATGAAGGTAAAATTGGTGTTATTTATAAGTGAAGAGAGGCTTCATTTGGTTTGAAAAATCAAAAGATACAAAAGTCTTTCATAGAGAAACAGCACTTCCTGTAAGAGCCCAGAAGGACACGACCAGGGGAGAGAGTGGGGAACAGGCTGAAGGAGGGGGAATACACCTGCAGAGGGAGCTTCCTAGGCTGCAGGAACTGAAAGGCTTTCGTGGCTGGGGTATAGAAGCAGAAAATTAATTTAAAGAGGAAGTCATGGCCTGGGCATGTTAAAGGCTCTGGATTTCACTTCAAGTAAACTGTAAGACACTAACAGTATTTGTGTATAGAGAGGTGGCCACAGTTAAATTATACCACTGTATGCAAAACAGTCTTTGCTTCGTGCTCTGGGTCTGCTCCTAACAGACAAATAATAAGAAGTAAGTCTTAATTTTACTGGCTTTTCCCTTCAACTGTGGGAGAAGAAAGGAGGATTATCTAAAACATTCCCCAGCTATAAAATTAAACAACTTCAGCATCTACTTGAATTTTTCTAGATTAATTGATAAGCAGTGGTGTCCATTTAACCAGAAATGAAATTGCTGATGATCAAGTCACAAAAGGCCATGTAATTTGCTATTTTTCACACTAAATGATAGCACAGTTAAATAACAAGCTAACCTTGAGGGTATCTGAGGGTATTTCTGGTGCTATAAATCTTCTTCTGTATGTTTAATTGCCTGATTAGAACAATTCTTTCTCTTTTACTTCAGTAATAATGTCACCTTACATCTGTATAGCTCTTTGGTTTCAAAGCATATTAGCTCTTTAATGAGAGGGACCAGGTGTTAGTGTTGTTGTTATGGGGCCCAGCATACTGTGTTGTATAAGTAGAGCTCAATTTTTTAAAGACAACTAATGACAGAGGTACTGTTGAACAGGAGATATACTACACTAAGAAAAACTAACCAGAAAAAATGATCTGTAGAGAACACCTATGCTTGCACTGTCTGAGGTCTTGACAGTGTCTCACGTTCAAGCCCAGTTGCTTCCTTCACAACCTGGAGTTCACCTTTCATGTTGCTTCACCTTCCCACATCTGTCTAGTCATGCACAGTGACTCTCAGTATGACACCAAATCTGGCACTCCTGTGCTTTATATTCTGTTGTTCTTTCAGCATAGCTTGTCTATGCTCTTCCCCCTATTAAATCCCATACCCTGTACTGTGAATCCAGTACAGAATGGCCAAGTGTGCATTTAGGATGATTCAATACCCCTCATGTTTCCAACTTGGACAGTTACTTAATTCTTTTTCATATAGAAATATCAGCTGCTAAAGAATTAATTTTAAACACAAACCACAGAATACACACTGACATATTTTAAATATATACTTAAGAGGAATAAAATAGGAAGGAAAAAAAGAAAATACCCAAATAATTATTTTTTTGATCTGTGAGATTCAACCCAGGTCCATCAATCTACACAAAGCCTCAGGGGTTTTTTGTTTGTTTGTTTGTTTTTGTTTTGTTATTGTTGTTTTTCTTTTCTTTATTTTCTTTCTTTCTTTCTTTACTGAGACAAGGTCTTGCTAAGTTATCCATGCTGGGCTTAAACGTGTGATCCTCCTGTCTTAGCCTTCTAGAGTGCTGGGATCACAGGCCCAAAATACCAGGCCTTGCTTTTAATCATCGTTTTTTTTTTTTTTTTTAATTTTTTAAAGAGAATACAAAATAGTAATAAAAAATTAGAAATTATACAGAATTTCACTAAACAAAATCATGCAAATTTGACAGGATTTGTTGTATTGTATAGTGTTGTCTTAAGAGAAGCAAGATGATGTTGGGACACCCAGCATTGACTCTCCAAGGCAGCATATGCATATACTCCCGAGGTCATCCATGTACCCAATGACACAAACCCTGTCCAATTCAGTTTATTTATAGTAGAAACTAATTCTAGAAGCTTCTTTCATAAACCCCATACATTCCTGTTGAATGGAATATTTCTCTTCCAAATAAGAAGATCCCATTAATGCGAAGTGAGAACCACAGAATAAGCTACTACAAGGCGATTTTTATCTGAAAGAGAATTCATTCTTTAATTGCCAAAAATATACAAAAAACAAACCAAGAAAGTTCACTAGACAGGTTTTGGAATTAGAATAAAACCTGCTTCTCTCTAGTTGTAGTCAAATTCTGTTCTTGTGTATCTTTGGAATATTATCATCTTGATTTTTTTTTCTGTACAACTAATGTTCACATTTCTGTTGAGTGAGGCTTAAATAAGAGCAGTTTTCTTTCTAAATTAAGTTAAACAATGAAATGTCTTTTTAGTAGCTCTTGGTTAAGACATACAGATTGAATTTTTGCAGATTTTTATATAAATGTCTTCACTTTCAGATGCAATAAGAAATTATACTTTTCTAATTATATAGAATGGCTACATAGGTCACCTTTCAAAAACTTTTGACCTCCACAACACATCTAAAAGAATAAAGCTACATTTACTTTTGAAGTGCAACTCTTAATTTTTGTATTTATAGCAATGTGCAAGTAAAAATTTAAATAGCATTCTAGAAAACAAAGCTGTAGAGCTAGGTTTCTGAAAGAATTCAAATGGGTTTTAGTTGTCTTTATAATTACAGCCTAAGTATAAGCATTTAATTTGTTCAGTTGTTTAGATAATAAAATAGAAATCATGTTGTAGTATTATAGAAATATTACAGCAAAGATAGCTAGTACTATTTTTTTATTCTAATGTTCATTTTCTCTCAAAATCTCAATTAGGAAACATATTTCATATGTTTCTGGGATCTAAAGAGACAGCAATCTTTTGACTAAATACACTAAATTTGCTTGAGCTAAATTTCCTCTTCTCTAGCTAAGAAAGATAGGAGGCATCCATGCTCTCCTGTGTTCTGGACACTGCTATAGAAAACTGCTCCCGTCTGGACAGCAACCATAATAAAAATACTGGCCTCGTGTGCCATTTAACAGACAGTATTACAAACACTCAATCCTCCCTTGGACGAACATAAGCTTGATCTGTGTGGTCTGACTCTTCAATAGCAACCTCCATGTTCAAAACCCAATACATTAAAAATGTCTTTGAAAATCCATATGCAAGACTACAGGTAGTACTGCATCTCACTATATTCATTTACCTCCAGTCTATCACCCTCTAATTTGGGGTCATATAAAGGGAATACAGAAAGAAAGACAGCATGTTGATATGATTAAAAGAACAAATAATGCTATTTTTTTAAGCATCAGACCTTTAAGTAATATACTGAACAACTCTAACAATCCAATATTGAAAATTACTAGTTGGGCCACAGTAGACATTTACCTGGAATTAAATCTAGAACACCAAGTAAAAGGAGATATACTAAATAGAGTTTATCCTATAACCTTTATCACAGTATATTTATTTACAAACAAGTTTCTTGAAAAGAAAATGTTAGTGAAATAAAAAATAATAGAATCCAGTTCTCCCAAAATGTAGGGAAATAAAGCTCCAGGTTTGAACTCTGAAGAGTCAAATCCATATGCAAGTTCAGAGGCACAGTGCCAGTCTGCCAAGTGCAAGGCCATGAGTTCAATTCCCAGTATAAAAAAAAAAAAGAAGCCTAACTGGAATCCCAGTCATGCCTATAAGAAAAAAAAAACTGATTACTGTTTTAGTGCCTGTCCTCTAATCTTAAAATGGAGATATTATTTTATATAAACATGAAATAAGATAACACAAATAAGTTTCCAGCTCATAAAGGTTCTTTAGAAAATGTTAACTATGAACTTATACAAAAGGTTCTTTTTTATTGAATACAGAGTCTACAGGGTCTCATTACATAGATCAGACTTGTAGTGATCCTCCTGTTTTCAGCCTCCCCTGCGTTGGGATTACAGGCCTATGCCCCCATGCCTGGCATGGCTGGCCAGGGATCAAACTCCCAGTCCCTGCCTCTGCCTAAGCAGGTGCTTTAATCTGCTAGGCTATCTAGCCAGCCATTAAAAAAGATTCTTTAATAGGTTATGCTTGTTTTCAACATTCCTTACATTGATGCTATAACATACAACTCAATTCTCACCATTTTCCATGATTCATTAACAATGTAGAAAAAGAAAGATTACAACAATGTACTCACAGTTACATTTCAGGATAAGATTAGACAACATTTTATCTTATAGGTGATGGTCAAATCTCAATAGGATAACTACATGATTTGAGGCTTTATATGACCAGCAGAATTTGGAAAGAAAGAAGCCAGGGAACGCTTGCTGCAGAGGACTGGTATACACAGGCTCCTCTACCAAAGGCTTAAAAGAGTTTTCTGCTGACCTGCAAGTTTAGACTGAAGCTTTATATCACACAATAAGGATTTTATTTATTTATTTATTTATTTTTGAAACTGGGTATTGAACTCAGGCCCTTGTGCTTGCTAGGTAAGCACTTATTCTACCAAGCCATCTCCCCGGCCCCAAGATTTTTAATTTGATGCTGCAAGCAACAGAAAGCCATAAGATTTGGGGCAAAAGAAAGCGAATATTTATCTCACCAGAGTTAATTTGGATACAATGTATAGAAGACATTGATTGGAAAAAGAAGGAAGAAAGATTAGTGATAAAAATTTTAGGGATTGAAATAAAGAACAGATAAAAAATCAGGAGGTAAGACATCTCAGAGATAAAGTAGGAAGAGGAGATTACTAAATGGAAATAGCTTCTCATTTAGCCAAGGGCACAGAAGTGGAAGGGGTAGTGTGTGATGCTAATAGGCAGAGACATAAGTGAAGGTCTGAGACACAAACAATTCCCTGGGCTACAGTATAAAAACTAGCTCACACTCTAGTTGTGCATCAGAATTACTAGTGGAGCTTTTAAAATGTGCTCATGCTTGGGGCTTCATCTTGGAGGTTGTGATCATAGCCAGGGTTAAGAATCACAGGAGCGCAGAATAAACAGAGGGCAAAAAGTAAGCCTCAGGGAACTCCAGGGGGCAAAGTCAGAGAAAGAGTCTGAAAAGGAAGCAAATTCTGAAGAAGTGGGAAAAAAGCTTGGGAAAATGGAATATGGCACAATTCAAAGGGGAAGGAAATTGAAAAAAATAATGGTGGCAAAAATAATAATAGTTGCTACATCGTGGTCAGTGGGGAGGTATCTAAGACAATGCTTGATAGAGAGGTGCTCAATGGATGTGAATTCATGACTAAGTACTGAAAATTCAGCATCTTCCCTCCGGGGTTCAGACACTGCCATTCAGGGATTCTACCCTGGACTAGTAACAGGTATTTCTACTGGGCTGAACTGGGCTGACAGCCTAAGCTCAGAGGTGCAACTTCCCACTTCCCGTGAACCATGATTAAAAATTGGCCTTCTGGAGGAAAATGCAATCTAACAGCTTCCAAACTGAGTAACGCATTCATTCATTCAGCCAACCATCTAGCGGTATTTAGGCACACATTCATTTTTCTTTCATTTACTCCAGGGAAGACAGCACTTCAGAACAATCTTGAAGCCACATGATCTGAATTAATCTGCATATAATTTTAATCTATTTGAAAACTGTAGTAAAGCACATTTAACATGTATTTTTTTGAAGTACTTAGAATTCATTTTGACAGATTTTTAAGCAAAAGTGTATTTTTATTATGATCAGTCTCCCTATATCTACTGCTGTTTTCCCACAAGTTATAACTTCACTGGAATTTAGTTTGTTATCCTAAAAGTGTCAGACTAATGGGTATTTTTTAAATTATCACATTAATGTTCGTAATGCAAATTTTAGCTTTGAAGTCATTCATTAACAAAAGAGAAGGCCAGATCCCTTTAA
This sequence comes from Octodon degus, assembly GCF_000260255.1. NCBI lineage: Eukaryota > Metazoa > Chordata > Mammalia > Rodentia > Octodontidae > Octodon > Octodon degus. The sequence goes on from NW_004524592.1 coordinate 12,663,464, forward strand.
CAAAGCATGAACTATCTTCCTACTTCTGTAACTGTCACTGCCATTTTTATAAAAGCTTTAAAGGAAACCAATGTAATTAATATTTTCATGTAATACATGAACAGTCTTCACCTCTGTCACTGCTTTCTTTCCTCAATATAAAGCATTTGCCATATATTGCAATTTCATGCATTTCTACCACAAAAATCAGTAGATTGAATATTCCTAATGCTGGATTTCTAAAATGAGTTCAAGAAAATTATTCAACAATTTCTAATATGGATCATTATATCATCACAATGTTTCACTAATAATAACCATTATATTAAAAAATGTATTTCTTGAGCAAAAATAAAACACAAAGGATCAAACACTTGAAAAATCAATGAGCCTGACATCATAGGGCAAAAACCAAATGATTTCAGGCATACAAACAAAACAAAAAAAATCATATTAATTGTTATGTTTTCACACATACAGAGAAAAAGGTTGAAGAATTTAAATACACACCTATATATCCAAGGGAAAATTGATTACTATCAATATTTTAATGAATATTTTAAAAAGACCACAGTTATAACACTCTTTAACACATTACAGAGAGGTAACAATGATCGTCTGAATAACTTCTACATATAAAATATTGTGGTACTTCCTGCATATGTAAAAGTAAAACTCAATTTTTGCATCAAGAACTCACAAGCCAATAAACTATGCACCAGTGAATGGAATTAAAGCCCAGTTTATTCCAAATCAGTACTTTACAATTTCTGCCTGCATGAAGTATAAGACCGTGGCTGTAGTGAGTAGGAAAATGAACAGTGGCTGGAATGAGAAGTGTTCAGAAGTCAGCAATTTACACTGACTATTAAGTTCTAAGAAGCCTTCTACCTCTGCTCCACATCGTGCAGTGATAGTTATGGAAAGAGAGCTCCTGGCAGCCTCCACCAGAGGCCTAATTTGGTATAGCAAAAGCGCAGGGTCATCTCCTTTCGCCCCAATCATATATAATACCCTTTAAGGATATAGTTAGATAGATCCAAAATCTAATTTAGAGGCTCCACTTCTCTCTCTCTTACCAAAATTAAATTGCTCCTTTGACTTATGATGCCAGGAATTTCTTTAGAAATGGCAATAAAATTGAAAGTGGAGTCACTCTGGGGATGCATGCAGTAGACTGAGTTTCAAAGGTTGATGCTATAGTTCTGCCATGCAGCCAATGTCCAGATAAGGTTCACATGTCAAAAAAGGGAATTCATCAACAAAACATGGCCAAGTAGGGAGAGTAGAAGTGAAGATGGCAAATTCAGTGAGAAACTGTTAGGAAATTACATGAGAGTGTGGAATTTAGAGTTTTTCCTACTTTGCAATACCAGATTCTTGTATGAGAATTAATTTCCTGTTTGGTTCTCAACAGAAATACTGTTGCCACCCTTGTGATCAAAGAGCTGGCAAAGTTGTTACCTGGTTAGAGTAATGACTCACAAAGCTTCTATGAATAAAGTCAGCTGCCACAAATAAACAATCTTAAAGCATAAACATGCATGACCTTTAACCCTACCAGCATGGCTCTTGTTTGCCTCAGTCTAGAGTTTGTTAACCAACGGCTGCAAGGCATGCCAAACTGGTATCACTGTTTACTCCTCACATCCACACTGCTTCCTCTGGAGAGTCACTTTTCTCCTGCTGGAGATTTGGAAACCCCTTAGAGGTCTCTGCAAAACAGTGATGGTGAACATAGGGCATACGTGCCATAGGTCTGTTTGCATCACTGAAAGCTCTCAGAAGTTCACTGAGACCTCTATAGATCATTTGTACTCAGCGACCCAAGTTCCTTCATACAGTTATGGAAGCCTAACAGCAATCCATCTGCTTTCATGATCAGCATTTGACTCTATAAAGACATAACAGCAGAATCACATGACAAGAAAACTCAGCTTCATCAGCTTCGCAGCAATGATACTAGCACTGTTGGAACTTGTATAAAGAATGTTTGCTTATTTTGTTGTTGTTCTCAAGTCAGAGTTAAGCAGTGAAAAAAAAATATGCTACCCAAACCAACTGCATTAGATACCTTAGCCTGCCTATCCCTACATCATGCCTACCACCACTAATCAGCACATTGGAAATTTTTCCACCAGAGCAATTTTACTTCCCATTCCCTTGCCTCCTCCTTTCAGTTTCTACCAAATGCTTTTGATGGTGCTTGGCTCCCTTTTAATAGAGAGCTCTGGATAAGCAAGTTCTGTGGGCTCTCCTTTGGGTAGTTTCCACTTATTTTCACAAACTCAAAAGTTAAGGGTTGTGGATGTGGCTCAGTGGTAGAATTCTTGCTGAATATGCACAAGGCCCTGGGTTTAATCTCCAGCACCACAAAAACAAACAAACAAAAAAGCTAAATACATGATTGGGCATTGTCTCAGCATGAGAGATCATAGAAGTAGAAAAACTAAAATATATAGTATACATCTTTAAAACAAGTGGGAAATGAAAATTCTACATTAGTCTTTAATGCTGATATAGATTCAGGAAAATCTAACCTCCCTCTTATCTCAATTTCATCCCATTAAATAATGTGAGATGAATATTATATAATGGTCCAGTCCTTCTGGTTCTGATTTCCTAAATGTGACAGTCAGAAAGGACATAATGTGTGTGCCCAAAAAAGAACAATGTATGAAAGGTTCAACATGGAGAATATGAACACTGATGTGGGCAGGTGTAGGCAAGCCAAAGACTGGGATGAGCTAAGCTATTCTTATGCTCAGACTAAAGAAGCAAGAGAGGAAACAGATGTAGCACTGGGACAGCGAAGGATGGGGCTACCTTTGCTTGCACTGTGTTCTTTGTAGAAGGCTGCAACCAGGCAAAGGAGTCTCCTTCTGAAGCTTATAATAACTTTTCTCTTTCTCCCCTATTCTTCATTGACTGAATGCAAGTGGAAGTCATAAAACAATGGTTTGACACATGCCAGTCTCCAGGTACAAAGAACAAGGTACAGAAGAATAGAAAAGCAAATTAGGAGGGGGAAGAACAAATGAAATTCTTGAAACTTTGCACTTCTTTGACTTATTGTGCTTTTGGAACTCAGATTGGTTATTCTCAAAACAATTTCCCCAACTTCCTTGGTCCCTTTAACTTTTTCATTTTAATTATACATCCTTTTCAATGCTTGCACCTGTAGCAAAATTATTACATATGTTTCTTATATTAATGAAGAAGTATCAGTGACAATAAATAGCATATATTTTCTCAATGCACATCCATAAGTATTCCAATAAACAGCATTCCATTACTTGAACTTTTTCTTTATTCTCTATTGATTACATTTATATATGTAGCTACTGGACTGTAAGTCAAACAAAAAATCACCTCTCATCTCTATTGCCATTGTACAAGTATACAGATGAAATAAAAACATTATTGATAATGTAGTGACTGTCTACAAAGTTCCTAAACAGTTGGCCATAATGCATCCCTGTTTTTGCTCTATCCCTTTCTAAACCCTTTGAATTATTTTCCTAATGACCAATCCCTTAAAATAAGCATAAAAAGTTTTAATCATTATAAAATTTACAAACAACCTATTCTGTAGTACAAAAATAATTATATTGTATATAACAGTGATTTTTTTTCAGAACCAGGGATTGAACTCAGACACTTGTGCTTGCCAGGCAAGCACTTATTCTATTGAGCCATCTCCCCGGCCCCTATATTGTATATAAAACAACACAAAAAATAAATTATGGGAAGATATAAGGAACTTGAAATGTATTCTAACCTTTGAACCCTGTCTGCCATTCCTTCACAAGGAAGTAAGTACCCCAAAACAAGGGTGAAGGAGTGGATGAAGCAGAAGGACAAGTTTATTAATGTGCAGTTATTTAGCACTTTTACTTTAATGATGAAGGAAGTTGATATTTGCAAAAGATACTTTGACATAGTGACTCTCTAAAAGGTTACCCTAATACTTAAATATTTTGTCTTCAATCAAAGGAATCAATAATTACATATTTTACACAGAAATTTAGAAATCTAATCATATACAATGTTGTAGCAGGACAGTGCTATATTTTTTCTTGTCCCTTGCTTTCATTTATTACTTTTTTAAAACAAACATTTACTTGAGAGAGAGTATAGCAGCAATGATATGACATTAGAAGTAGTATGCATTTAGAAGACCAGGATCACATGCATTCCAAGCATGGATATCCGTATATATAAAACAGAATAGATATACAGCAAATTTCTCTTAGTTCAATGAGAAGAAAGATTTGTACTAATAGTGTTTAGACAAGATATCATATCTGCATCTTGTACTATGAATAACTACTACAAAGACAACAATATGCAATGTATTAATTATTGTAACTGTCTTACTAACCTGTTCTGAAACTGTCTTGTTGCTATTTCTTTCTCAATAAAATTAATTTTTAAAAAATCAAAGGAATCTGTGAAAAAATATGTTCTACACTGCACAGCATGGAACAGATTTAACAAGCAAACTGTTTTTCCCATTTCTTCTCTCTCAGTACTCAGTCAGTGCCCTCAATGGGGGTATCAGATTTGACTCATGCAATAGTGTAAGAAATGTATTTGTTATGGAGATATAAAATTAATTGAGGGAAATTTCTTATTTGGCTTGAACTTTAATGTCCATTTATTCAGTGCTTCTATTTCTTTTTACCATATACATAACTGCTTGGTTAGAGAGTTGCCATATTTGCCAGTTTCTTACTAGTATCTTGCATTAGTATAACATATTTGTCAAAATTAAGGTAACATTATTGATATTACATAAAGTAACGCTCATACTTTATTCCTACTTCATTAGCTGTTACTGAATGGCCCACTGCTGCTCCAGAAATACATCCTGTATTGACTCCCACGGCTGGGACAGTCTGCACGATCTGCCTCGGTTCCAGTGACCTTGACTGCTTTGAGAGCACTGCCTACATATTTTATGGAATTACTTTATTTTGGGCCTTTCTGAATTTCTGTGGAGGCTCAGACAGTGTTTGCCAACTTGTGGGAGGAAGATTAGAGCAATAAAGTGCTAGTTCCATCACACCGTATCAAACGTGACTCAGCACTGTGACTATTCACCTTCATCACCTGGCTGAGGCAATTTTTTTAGTTTTCTCCATGGAAGTTATTCTCCTCACGTCTTCTATCTTTCTGTAGTGTTTTTTTTTTTTTTTTTTAAGAGGAATTCAGTCTGCCTCCCTGAACTTAAGAAGCATGTATTTATACTTTACCTCTTGACAGTAATTGTTTTACATTCTTCTGTAGAAGGTATATCTTATCCCATATATTTATTCATGTAATAATTTGTCAGTATAAGAACACATGATTATTTTTTTAACTTTGGTAATATTTCCAAACATTTATTTTGTTGCCCAATTTTTAAAATTTTGACTACTTGGAAGCATTTTCATTTGGTTCTTGTGTTTCTGAAGTACTGTTATCACTATGGGGGTTTTGAGCCTTAAAAACAACCTATTTTCTTCCTGGTACTACAAGACGCTGTCGGCACATACTGTATGTGCTAACTCAGAGACAGAGTTAGTTATTATTCTAAGAAGTTCTGATGTGTTTATTAAAATATAGAATCAGAAATCTACATGTGAATGCCTTATTCCTACCATGATGCCCTTGCTTCAAAATGTTCTCAACTTTCAGATGGAGGAAAAATACATGTATATTAACAAGGGAATATACATATTCACATTTTGATATAAGAATGTACACATGGGAACATACATCATGTTCCCATCTGTACTTGTATTAAGCTACACACCATTTTGTCTCCAACTCTAACCCACTACCATAGGAATCATTCTGACCTCACTTGCTTAGATATAATCTCTCATTCTGGCTTACTTAATTTGATGCATTCTAAAATGCACTTCAGCATTCTCCCATGAATATAGTAACATTTTAAAATAAAACAGTAATCTTTCTACAGACAGTTCAAGCCACATGTATAATACATGAATTCTACTAAGGTATTAATAACAGGAGATATGAACAAAGACTTTTTCCTCATTGTGAATGTTACATAGTCTAAGTTAGCACAAGCATGGGTCTTAACTGGGGCTAAAATGTTCAACCTTCCCTGAAAATTTCTCTTGGGGCTAGTTATAATTGGATGTCACACCTATTAGCTCAACTTCATTCTGATAATTATTAAATCATTTTCTTCATATTTCTTTTTTACAACTGCATTTCAAATAGCATTAATATATGCAATGATAACATTTTAAGACATGTGAACTACTTAAAATTATAATCACTGTAGGATCATCCCACAGGAATTACTGGAACTAAACTAATACAACTCAGATCAATATAAAAATAAGACATCACTATATTCCATATATCTAAAAATTCACTGTTTCTATAAGCTTGATTTTAATACTAGTTTGCATTAATCTACAACTATATTCTCAAAGTGAAAAATCATTGTAAATTACTAATGTCTACTTTCATTTATACTCATGAGCACAACAAACCAACATTTTCACTTATTCTTGTGAGAAGTGAAGATGAAAGGTAAATAATACATAAAACCCCTGAGGTCACAATTTTCTTACATGACAGTCAGGTAGATCCAATTCCATTAAATGTAATTCATGCTTGCTTACCTAGGAAACAACTACCAGTTTATTATTATAACTGATTTTTTAGATTCACAATCACTTGGAATCCTCTGCCACATAACACAGGCTACAATATACCCAAGAGACTGTTGAACACTAAAAGAGAAAAAAAAATATCTACCTGATAGAACTCTTCTTAGCAGTAGGGAACTTGTCATTAGGATATGTCCTACACTGACAAATAAAAGAGTTCAGAGCACAGCCTTTGTAAGTCAATTTCTCCTTCATAAAAATACTCAGTAGACTTTTTTAGTTTTTGCTGGGGACTGAATCTAGGGCCTTAGATATGCTAAGCACACACTCTATTATGTATCTATATCACTAGTTCCTCCACCATGTTTAAAATTTTACTAAACCTATAAATACACAGATTCAGGAAACACTGCAAACTCCAAACACAAGAGATAAAACTATACAAAAGATATGATAAATAAATCATCCAAAATCATGATAATAGAAAAAATATTAAAGGAAGTAGAAGAAAACCATGACATTTTTCAACAGAAAAATAAGGATGACACTGTAATAATGCAAATAACAGGAAAAATACTGAAATAAAAGAGTAACTTTTAACCTAAAATTCTATATATTACTACAAATCTTGAGAAAGAGAAAACCAAAACAAAGACATAAAATAGCCACAAAAATTGATTACCACCAGCAGGGAAGAAGTAAAAAAACTGTAAAATGAAGTCCTCTGGGCAGAATAAAAATGACCACACACAAGAATATAAAGCATCAGAAATGTGACTAAATATATTATTATTATTTAATTGTATCATTTAAATATAAACTAAATAAGTTCAAGAAGAAGAAAACAGAAATCTTAAGGCAACTACTAATATTAAATCATGACTTATGTTGAGAAAAAGTATTGAAGTATAAAATCATAGAAGTAGTCTATATAATCTAAAAAGGGCAGAGAAAAATGGAATCCAAACAACAGAAAGATAAAAATTTAACCATATCAATAATCACATTACACACAAATGATCTAACTGCACAAGTTAGAAAGCAGTTATTGTCAGATGGGATTTAAAAATTAAGATCCATATATATTTTACCTATATGAAAATAAAGAGTCTTCAGAAAACTTGGAAATGTTTGTAAAACAAGATATTTCTACATCATGCAAGTTCAAAGAAGAAATCAAAAGATCAAAATACTATGAACTAAGTGAAAATCAAAGCCTATCAAAACTGCTGTGATGCTGCCCAACAGGCACCAAAGGGGAAACTCACAGCACTGCTAAGTAAGTAAAAAGCTCTCAAAATCAATGAATTTGCTTCTACTTAAGAAAATGGAAAAAGAAGAGAAAATTAATTCAAAATCAAAACAAAAATGGAAAAGAAGAGCAAAGTGGAAATCAATGAACTAGAAAGAAATAACACAGAATATCATTTAAATCAAACACTAGTCATTTTAAAATTTTTTAAAAGGATATACCTCTAAGCAAACTGGTCATAAATAAAAAAGAACAGGAACAACTAAAAGTCAGAAAACAGTAATAAAACCTGACAGAAGTAGTATCATATTGGTTCACAGATACAATATAAGGATGACAAAATATTATGTACAGCTTTATGCCAAAAAATAGAAAAAATTAGGCTAAATAAAAAATTATTCTTTTGGGAGGCTGTAAACAGGCAGATCACTATGAGTCTGATCTAGTAGTGAGACCCTGAACACTCCGTAAACCCTTCTCTAAAATACCAAAAGAAAAGAAAAAAAAAAAAAACTTAGTAGATTTTTTCTTTTGTACTGAAAACTAAACCAAGGACTTTCACATTGACCTCGAACTCCCACTCTTCTAATTTTATTTTACATTTTATTTTCTAACAGAGTCTCACTAAGTCACAAAGTTGCTTAGGCTGAGGGGCCGGGCTCAAACTTGAAATACCCCTGAACAATTTGGTGAGACCTTGTCTCACAAAAAAATATATTTTTTTTAAACAGAAGTAGAGATGTATCTCAGTGAGAAAGTACTGAGTTCAATTTGCAGCAAAACACAGAAAGACAGAGAGAGATTATGTTAGAATTTAAAATTATGAAAAAACTGTGTAAATCAGACAAGTGATAGGAAAGGTCTATACACTAAAAACACAAGTTCTTTATGTGAGAAATGATGACTAAAGAAATGGACACATATACTTTCATCATAATTTAGAAGACTTAAAATTGTCAACAAATAATTGCCCTAAATTAGACTATATTCCAACAAATTGCATCAAATTATCAGCAGTCTTTTTTGCCAAAGTAAGTAAGCTGATTCAAATGCACAGGGCCTAGAATAGCCAAAAAAATATTTAAATAGGTGCCAAAGGCTATACAAAATCATGATAGGAACCTCATTTGCAAATGTTGAAAAAGCATATCTCTCTCTCTCTATATATATATATATTATGTTATATATATAATATATGTATATATAATATATATACTATACATATGATTCATGATTTGTGCATTACCTAAAAAATAATTCACAATAAATTAAATTGCTGACTTCATTGTAAAACTTACAACTACAAAACATATAGAAGAAAGTTTATGAGAAAAATCCTATAATCTGTGATTAAGTTTTAAAGACCAAATTGAAATTCATGAAAATTGTTTGTGTCACATTATTAAGAAAATGAAAAGATAAACCAACTTGTTCCAAAACAAAACTAAGAAATAACCAATCCAATGACATATATGTGCAAAAGTTTTAAACAGACTCTTCACAAAATATATATATATATACATATATATATATATACATATATATATATATATCAACAATAAACAACTACAGCACCAGCCAAATAGCTCAGCAGCTTAAAGTACCTGCAAGCAGGCACAAGGCCCAGGAGTTTGATCCCAGGGCCTGCCATACTGGCCCCACCTTGGGGGCATGCTGAGATGGCAACTGATATTGGGCATGGTGGTGAACACATTTGGGGGGCTGTAAACAGAGGGATCATTGTGAGTCTGATCTAGTAGTGAAACCCTAAACACCCTGTAGAGACTCTTCCCTAAAATAAAAAATAAATAAATAAACAACTACACAAACATAGAGTCAATAATATTAATCACTAACAAGCTGGGGAGATAGCTCAGTGGTTTAAGTGCCTGTCTGGAAAATGCAAGGACCCAGATTCGATTCCCGGTTCTGCATGACATGCCGGCCCTGGAACCCCAAGTGTCCCATTCTGGCCACTGAAACCGGATGTGGACGTGTATGCCTATAATCCTAGTGCTGGGGAGACTGAGAAAGGAAGGACACTATGAGTCCAAGTTGCTCAGCAAGACACTGTACCAAACAAATAAATAAAATATTTAAAAATATTAGTCACTAAAAAGGTAAATAACAACTCATACTTGTTAAAATAGTTAAAATTAAAATATCAATAATTCCAAATATTGGTGAGGATGAGGAGCTACTGGAACTCTGATACAACAGTGGTGCACTGTAACTTTATACAACCATTTTGGGAAATAGTCTGTTAGTTTAATTATGTCTACAGTACAACCTTTCCACTCTTATTTACCCAAAAGAAGTAAAACTATATGTATATGAAAAATTTATACATAAACACTTAGAGTAGCTTTATCTGTAATTGTCAACAACTAAAACAACCTGCAACTCCATAAACAAGTCAATGGATAAATATACTGTGACACAGTCATACAATGAATACTACTCAGTGATTAAAGAAAATTAGTTATACATGCACACTACAATTTAAGTAAACTCCAAGTAATTAGACTGAATGGAGGAATCTAGACACAAAGTGTATATATATTCTGCACATCCAGAATATGTAAACTAACATATAGGGATAGCAGGTCAAAGATAGGGTAAAGCAGTGCAGAAGAGACATTGTCAAGCAGCTCCCAGAAACCCTGGAGAAATGGATACAATCGTTATCTTGACTCCAGTGATAATGTCATCAATCTATACAGATACCCAAAAAGTGCCTGACCAAATATTCCCATGAGAATAGTACTGTGTGGCCAAATTTTCCCAAATAGCCAACAGAACCATAACGAAATAAATAAACCTTTAAAAAACACATTTAAAACTATGTCTATTCAGGTAGGAGACTACACAGAGGAAAAACCAGAGCTAACTAAAATTAATATCAAGGAATTCTTAAGAGGCGAAAGTAAGAAGAATACCTCAACTATATCAGAAAGAAGATACAGAGTTAAGAACTACTTCTGAGGACAGTGGAAGTCTTTCATTAGTTGCTCTGATCCTGTGCAAAACTGCTACATTCTAGATACCAGACTCTGCCCTCATCCCATCTGGCCCCAGAATTCTAGCAGTCCATTTCAATGCATCTTTATCAGGAACCTAGAAGGCCCCAAGCACCCACTTCACCCAGCACCACATTCCATGACACTAACGCACCTGGATTTACCCAAGAATCAAGTCAACTGCCATTTCTTTTATTTGCTAGGCACTATGGGAACTCTTTAAACTATAGTACTGTGCACTATAACAGATGAATAAGAGGTAGCATGTTAAAGAACAAATTTCAATGTATGCTAAATGCTTCAAAACACTGTCACAAAAGAAAGAAAATTTCAATAAACACTCGTATACACACACCCAGGAGCATGGAGAGGCATAGGTAGAGATCTGTGTAACACAAATAGACATGCTAAGTACAGGCAACTTAGCAAACTAAGTATACAAAGAGGTGGTTCCATTTGGAGGTACTTCATGAATATAAAATCGAAATAACTTTCAGCACAAATAAAACTGAGTGGGTTGTGAAGATAGCTCAGCAGTCTAAGTGCCTGCCTGGCAAGCGCAATGGCCCAGGTTCGAACTCCAGTACCATATGTGATGCAGGCCCTGCACCATGCTGGCCAATGAAACCAAGCATGGTGGCACAGGCCTGTAATCCCAGTGCTGGGGAGGATGAGACAGGAGGATTGCTACAAGATCCTATAGCGAATCAAGCAATCAATCAATCTTAAAAAAACCAACCAACCAAACAAACAAACAAAAAAATGAGGGCTGGAGAGACAGATCAGCAGTCTAAGTGCCAGTCTGACAAGTGCAAGGACCCGGGTTCAATCTCTGGTACCTCATGCTGTGCTGGCCACTGAAACTGGGCTGGCCACCAAAACTGGGCATGGTGGCACACGCCTGTAATCCCAGCACTGGTGAGGCTGAGACAGAAGGATCACTACAAGCCTGACCTGCTTAGCAAGGCCCTGCACCAAATAAGTAAATAAATAAATAAATAAAAGATTAAAAAATGATATGTAAAGATAAACAGCAATAGTGTTTTTCTTTAAAATAAACATAAAAGTCATTATTTGTGTGTTTTTCTAGAAGTCAAGGCTTAATAAATCTCTTATGTAATGTATTGGAGATAGCTTCAATATCTTTGAATGTAACAACATAGACAAGATAATTCTATTCATTTTATAATGATCTCCATAGCCTTTTGAAACACCTAAAGAGCTGTGATTCCAAATTACATAATACATTTCTCTTATCCATTCAGCCAATAGTATGTTCCAAAACTTTATTTTGTTGTAGAAACAAACTTGGCAACAAAATCCATTTTTAAGTTTAGAAAAATATAAATCTAATGGGTTGATATTAAGTACAGTCATTTCATAAACAAGAGAAGTCAAATAAGCTGTTCAGATCACTGAAATAGTAATGTCTGTTTATAAGTTGATAATTTTTAATGCACTTACTCATCCAAACTTTCATCTTTTGTACTATGTTTGATATAATTTCCCATTAAGTCAGTATTATTAACTGGTGTACTGTTCTGGTAAAATATTCGTTTTAGTAACCTTATGAGAATAATACAGTAATAAAACAACCAATGAAAATGGAGACATATTTAGCTATTCATGGGACAAAATATTTTAAACTACATTTTCTTTCATTAACTTATTCATTAATAAAGTGTGAAAATTCATCTCAGTGACTGGATTAAATATAAAAAAGTAATATTATACATGGATTCTTGTGTCAAAACCATAAATGAAATTTTAGAAGTTGTCTCCTATGCTGTAACTCTCAGTTATTTGTTAATTATCAAAGATATACCAATCAGTTCATTTTCCTGTAAATGTTCACGTTCCACAGTACAAAGTTCCAAACAAAATAAAACGTTTAACATGAATACTGAAAATATCATGTAAATGTAACATTTCTAAACAGAGCATAGCTAGAGGCAGAGGTCTATTCGGAACACAGAATCTCTATGTGTATACATCAGAGCAGGCCTCAGAAATCACTATAATAACTAAGTTAGCAGGATGATGACATTCAAGAATGGACGGAAGTAAAATTGCTAGGCTTCATAAGGCTCTGGATACCATGTAATGCAATGAGTATTAGTCTTGTCTGGGTGCTTTCTGCTTTATTATGCTTATTCTGCATGTGAGAACTTTGTCAACTGGTATAGAGTGATGTCAGCTCAGTATGAACAAGTATTTGTGTGAATATCAACACTGAGATATCTGAAGGAATATCAGCAATCACTGATATCAGGAGATTGCAGCAGTCACTCAGCTTGTTAAACTCTGAAAGAACTTCCTGGTCTCTTCGTGTTGAGGATATTGAAAGTCCTTTCTGACTCATGTCCCACAGTGTTCTCAGCATACTGGTGGTGTCATTCTCTAAGGTGGATCAATGTTATTCTCTCCTCACTGTGATTATATTAGGAACTATCACCCTTTGTTAAAAAATATCCCTCCTTCTCTAGGAGACTTATCCTGGATACACAATACCACATTGCTCCCTGTCAAATACCAGGCAACCACTGCTTCTGAACATATCCATGCAATCATGACAAGATCACACTGACAAGGGCCGGCCAAATAGCTCAGTGGATTAAAGTGCCTGCTTAGGCAGACACAGCTGCCAGGGTTTGATCCTTGGCCTGCTGTGCCATCCCTGCCCACACGGTGCGTTGAGACAACAATTGAGACTGGGCATGGTGGCACCTTTGGGCACACTGAGACAGCAATTGAGAGTGGGGTGGCACATGCCTGTAATCTTAGCACTTGGGAGGCTGAACACGGGAGGAACACTACCGTCCAATCTAGCAGTGAGACCATGTAGACCCTTACTAAAATACAAAAATTACATTGACAGAGAAAAGGGCAAAAGAAGAGAACCGTAACCATGCCCGGTTTATCATATATTGTGCCACAAATATTCTTACTTTTCCATTAACATGTCTAAGAAATGAAGATTTTGATAAACTACACCCTACCTCTGCTAGAAGATTTATAGTTACTTATAAATTTGTATATATATGCAAAAGAGGAAAAATAAAACATATTAAGTGTTAGGAAATAAGCATGAATTGTTAACAAAAATGTGCTTAACTTTCAATTCCTGATCATCAAAACAAAAAAGGGAATATTAGTATGTCATATATGATCTTATCTTAAAAGGAAAAAACACTCTAAGCAACAACCTCTTGTTTGTAAACTAAGAATAATTTTCATATTGATTACAAAGTATGAACTATAAAATGTAAAGTAGGAACAGCATTTAAAACTGGCATTTATAATGTTCTGAGTAACAGCTTAAATAGTTAAGGAAATGCATTTCTAGAAAGGTTCAGTCAATATATCCTCCAATGCCTTAACTACATAAAAAGTTAAAACTTTAAAAATGACTTTGTTTGAAGAAATTTTTGGTTTTTACCAAGTTTTTTTCATAACAGAAGAGAAATGGATAAATTATAAAATCATCTGGCAAGAGCAGTATCTCATTGTCAACCTTGACCAGCCCTTGAGCATTTCTCCTCCTGCCAAAAAAAAAAAAAGCAACCACTATGCCTCTGGTGTTTGTCAATAAATCCTAAATGTTCCTTGCACCTGAGCAGAGACGTCAGAAATCCAACCTGTGAAAATCAGAGCATTGTCCTTTCTTTCTCATATCTACAGTGGTATACAACAGAATAATGACTAACACAGCCTTCCAGTTTGCAGTAGCAAAGGAATGACTCCATGTCATCTGAAATCACTATCACCATTTATATTTCAAAGACAATGGGGCAGGACTTAACAAAATCTTATTTTAATCCACTAGTGACATTCCTGGGCTAAACAGAATGGAAGAACCATCTTTTTCTATCCTAAGCTTAGACAAATCTGAACATCTAGTTAACACGGAAATTGTCCTATGTCGATATGTATAATTTTTCTCCTTTTCATAGCTAATATTATCTATCTTGGGTTTTAAATTTTTTGAGAGGTAGTAACAAATCATGTCTAATTCTTCTCATGCAAAAACACACATAATGTCAAAGTTAAGTTAATTCACATGTGAATTAAATTTTCTGGGTACAACTAACACTTTGTTTCCACCAAAGAGAAAGTGTAGAGCAGGTCTCATGTATTTTGCAAATACCAGTCACTATAAAAATGAGTCTGTACCAGTATAGGGACTTCTTTTAATCACTTTGAATTAAGTAAACACTGGTTTTGCTTCTTCCCACATGACAATTGGGAATAAAAAGCGGGCAAAGAACTCTAAAGAAAGTAAGTGATGCTATTTGCCACCAGGTGTTTGTGAAGTGCTAAAAAATTCCAGTGATGAATAGGTCTTTTAAAAATTCTCAAAAGCTTATTATTATGTTCAGTAACCTAGATTAAGAAAGATGTAGGAGGTAATCAAGCAATTTGTGTACAACAGATCTAAAAGAATTAAAATTAGCTGAAACACACCAGGTTGTAAACTCTGCAATAGAAACCATAGGCATTTCTAATGGACTACTTGAAAAAAAATCTAGGACTATAGAATTTAGTTTATATTTTATTGCATATAATATTTGAACATATATTTAGAGATGTTGTGGATGGAAAAATGATAGTGAACACAGAATGTGTGATATTTTGGACATTCCTAAGTTTAATTTTTCAGTTTCTCTAGCTCCTAAAAAATTCACCCTTGTTTCAAAAAGAAACTCAGGTTTTATCTGTTATTTTAATGATATAGCACAATGAAAACAAAGAGTACATATCATTGTTCTTTAGTCAATACAGAGCTCAATAAAAAATACAAAAGCTCTGGTTACAGTGATTTGTTTTTAAGATTTCAAGTTTAAAGCTATTATTGCTGTATTCTTTAACCAGCAAAAAAATGATGTAGGTTCAATAGGATAATATTAAGTACTTTAAGAAAAAATGTAATAGAAGAAATACAATATGTTCTGATATTTGTGCTTTTACCTATAAAGTTCAGCACATATCCATAACCAATCAAAAGTCTAATAAATGTATATTTGCTACCAGATTCACATTCAGAATTTTTCTGTTTACCAAATTGGAGAAGTCTCTCTAAATTAGATTTTTAACACCCCTCTGACTTTCATTATCAGGTTTCCCAGAGCATAAGCTCCCAAGAACTTTTTGTTAAATGTAAAAGATAGTCTGGAATTCTTTCTGGATGCATATCCCTATACATATTATAGTAATGTGAAAATAATAAACTACAAGTATTATAAAGCACCACTGATTATTAATATTATAGAACTGTTAAAACCATTCTTGTAAAATGTCCTACTAGTTTTCAACTCCTAAAGACAGAAATGATATAGATTAAATAGGTATAGAAAAGGTAAAAAAAAATAGGTTGAGATTATAACTAGGCACTTTCATTTTTCTATACTGTAATACTCTGGGTATGATAAATATGTAGACAAGGTTAATGAAATAATGGTTGTGGCTCTTATGAACTCTGATAGAACCCTCATTTTAAAAGAGTAAGGTTATTCAGAAAGAACAAGCCAAATAACAGCAATGAGCAAACTGTAATCTACTGCCACTGTGTCCATCCTCAGCTCAGGTGAGCCACTAAAACTGAACTAACTTTCTTCAACTACGAATGAGTCTTCATATTCAAATGGCATACAGGATTAATTCTACTTCTCAAATCAGATTCCCCTATTTTTTTGAAGAACAAAGAAAGAAGTGAGAAGTAGCTGGGTGTGGTGACACATACCAGTTACTTGTGAGCCTTAAACTCAGGGGTTTGGTGCTAGCTTGGGCATCATATCAAGACTCCATCTGGAACAAACAAATAAATAAGTAAAATGTGATACATATTTTGGAAATTCATTCAGTAAGCAACGTTTTCTTACCACGGTTGTAGGATTATTCTTATGAATAGCAGCTCACTCACAAGTGTAAATAAGAAGCACAGGATAAAATATGGGTAAGATACCGATGAAATGAAAGCCGTGCTATAGGAAATGATATTATAAAACAGTGCTATAGAAAACAAGGCCTAAGGATAAATGCAGCATGCCTTGCTGTGACTTACATTGATCAATGGGCAAATATGCAGTTTTATTGCTATAGAACCCAGCATCTGCAACAGAATTCCAGAGTAACAATAAACTATAGAAATACTTTTCACAATGTCCCAATTTCAAGATAAAAAGGGCTGGTTTTCCTATTTCCTTCATATAAATATATGATACATATATCATAAATTCAATGATATATATAATATATATATATATATATATATATATATATATATATATATATATGAAAATCTTTTTCCATTTCATTTGAGACCCTTCAGGACTCTGATAAACACTAAATCAAAACTGCTAGAGTTCACGGCTTCAGGAAGACCTCATGTTTTTGTAATACTGATGGGTCTGCTCAGGAAGTACTTCATCTAGAGAGGCTACACATGGGAAGACTCTTGGAGGAGCCAGGAATAGGTGATATGAGAGATGTGTTAGAAAACCACTGAGTTCACAGTATTGAAATGTCAGCACCAGGCCAGAGAGATAGCTCAGTGGAATAAGAGCTTGCCTGACAAGCACAAGGTCCTGAGTTCAATCCCTGAAACCACAAAAAAAAAAAAAAAAAAGAAGAAGAAGAAAAAAGAAAGAAAGAAATGTCAGCACCAGATCACAGAGGATTCCTTCTAACACACTAGGTCCTTATCTCCTTATCTCCTCCAAAACCTGACTAGACTTGAAATAATTTCCAGTGTTTAATTTACTTAATGATTTAAGACTTTGCCAGTTCATCAAAGACAGTGAGTAGACACTAATGAAAACTTCACTGATAAAATAGAGAAGGCAGAGCTCCAAAACCCCAAAATGCTATGGGAAATATTTAGAAAACTACCCCGATCCTGTGAGCAGCTAGCTACAACCAATCAACCTGAGAACTAGAACTGGAGGAAAGACATGCCTCACGTTAATGAGAAGGCCTATCAACATACGTGCATTGTATATCCAAGTACACCTAAGTGCATATTCAGCTGGACATGCTAATCTCGTAATAAGATTATGAAATATGACTACTAGTTTATTTAATACAAAAATCATTCAGGAGTCTTTATAAAAGCAAATCATATACGAAAAAAAGCAGTAAATGTCTAGTTTAAGCCAGGTACTACGTATATGGAAGTACAAAGAGGCAATTCCGATGCCACAAGAGCTCAGTTGAGCAAGACAATAGACAAACCCCATGCAATAGCCGCACTGTGCCAAGACAGATAACTAGAAAAGGGGTTACCTGACCTAGGGTTAATGGAGTGAGGATGGAAAGGAGTAGGAAATATCAATGCCCATGTAGTCAACCCTGTCCAACCCTGAGAGTTGTTTTCAAATGCCCTTCCTTTAAATGAAACCAACAATTGAAAACTAGCTTTAATAAGAAAAGTGGTAGAAGACAATTTATATGTACCTATCAAAATATAATGGAGTTCAAAATCCTTAAACCTGAATATGAATAGGTACAGTAAGAGAACAATGAGGAAGAATTCTTCACTCATGTGGTCAAGGGAAATGTGTACTCTTATTGGTGGGCTACCATACACTCCAAACATCTTATTTACAAATATTATTAAAGATAGCTAGATAGAGCTCAATAAGGACATAAAGGGTGCCTTCCAAAACTGTCACCTTTCATGGCAATGGTGTGGTCACTGCAGATTCATATTCACAAATGTAATTTCAAAGCTGGGCTGGAGCTATACCTCTTACTAATAACCCTGCTTCAACACCAGAGGACGTTTTAGGAGAAAATTTTCTAACACATAAGAGATTCGCAAGAGCTGGGAATCTCTAAGAAGGGAGTGAGATACAGAATAAGGTACTTTCATAGGAACCCAAAGCAGCTATGTGCAGCAAATCAAATCTTACCCCACCACAGTGAATCCTAAGCACTCTGAGCTAAACAGAGTTTCTAAGTCACACATAATAGGAAACCAAAAAGATGGGTTGAGTAACTCCTAGTCTGCCATAAAAACAAACTTCCTTTTTCAGCTTTGATGAAATAATGCAAAAAGCTGTGTTGACAAACAAATATAATTATGTTTAGTTGATCTAGCCTCTAAAGAAATAAAAACATTGACATCATATTTGACCAGAGAATTGAACAGTTCTCTAAGTCACAATCAGTTTAAAGTGTATGGCTGGCAAGTGTTTTTAGTGTTATTGTCATGTTTTGTCTTTATTACATTGAGAATGGGAGCAAACTACTTGCAATTTTAACACCATCTGATTCTCTAGTATTTATATAATGATGAATAGTTCCCCATTACATTGGTGTTATGCCATGTACAACCTCTGAAATAATTTTTAGATGCAGTGTTTTGTCATTTCTTGCTAAGGAAAATCAATGAAAATTATTTTAAGTTTAAAAAGCTAGATTCTTCCTAAAGTACTATAGAGTCCAGGGCAACAATGACAAGGGAAACAGAACTGAAAGCTTATTTGGCAGACTAAGTTCTGGGGGCCTTCCTCAATACCATGCAATGCAGTAAGTTTTCAAGGGTTCAGCTTACAGCCATTCAGGGTGGTGGCAGTAAATTCAGGACACTATATGGAGGGTGAAGTGCAATCAGGTCCTAGGAGAGCTCTGGGCTCCAGAACTCACAAAAAGTAATAGAGGCAAACAGAGGGCAGATTTGAAGTACCTTACAAAGAAAAAAAAATCATACTTTGACTAGGATTTAGTTTAGTGAATCCAACAGATTCAGAGTAAAGGAACCCCAGGAATAGAAAACTGAGTCCCTGTAAAGGACAGCTCTTGGATTTCCTGAGTGTAATATCCCAAAGAAGCAGACTGTGTCCATTGCCGTAAGCCCATTTCTGTTGATATTTAGAATTATTTGCTCCCCATGTAATTTATGTGATTCCCTAAATTAAGAAAGCAATTTGTTGGTTTCATTCATCTTTACATTTTGATATATTAATATACGTAATAAAAAATCTGTCTATTAGCAGTAAGCTTCAGGTCAAAACCAAACAAACCAACCAAACCAAGGAAACATAAATATTCCTTGATATCTACTGCCATTACAAAGAAAAAAAAATCACTTCAAGATTTGTCTAATCAGAAAACTTGCCACAACATGTACAACACAGACACAGAAATACTGTCTGTGTTGACAGTGGTAGGGAGGCATAAAGTTTTAAAATAGATGGCTTGGGGGCTGGGGAGATGGCTCAGTGGAATAAGTGCTTCCCTGGCAAGCTCAAGGGACTGAGTTCAATACCCGGTTCTGCTAAAAAAATAAAATAAAAAAAGAAAAA